>NW_024060902.1:2500-19441 GCF_016432855.1 Salvelinus namaycush
TGAATCAGAGATACTGTCTGGTCCCGATACTGTAGAATAATCAACTAGATGAATCAGAGATACTGTCTGGTCCCGATACTGTAGAATAATCAACTAGATGAATCAGAGATACTGTCTGGTCCTGATACTGTAGAATAATCAGCTAAGTGAATCAGAGATACTGTCTGGTCCTGATACTGTAGAATAATCAACTAGATGAATCAGAGATACTGTCTGGTCCTGATACTGTAGAATAATCAACTAGATGAATCAGAGATACTGTCTGGTCCTGATATTGTAGAATAATCAACTAGATGAATCAGAGATACTGTCTGGTCCTGATACTGTAGAATAATCAACTAGATGAATCAGAGATACTGTCTGGTCCTGATACTGTAGAATAATCAACTAGATGAATCAGAGATACTGTCTGGTCCTGATACTGTAGAATAATCAACTAGATGAATCAGAGATACTGTCTGGTCCTGATACTGTAGAATAATCAACTAGATGAATCAGAGATACTGTCTGGTCCTGATACTGTAGAATAATCAACTAGATGAATCAGAGATACTGTCTGGTCCTGATATTGTAGAATAATCAACTAGATGAATCAGAGATACTGTCTGGTCCTGATACTGTAGAATAATCAACTAGATGAATCAGAGATACTGTCTGGTCCTGATACTGTAGAATAATCAACTAGATGAATCAGAGATACTGTCTGGTCCTGATACTGAGGAATAATCAACTAGATGAATCAGAGATACTGTCTGGTCCTGATACTGTAGAATAATCAACTAGATGAATCAGAGATACTGTCTGGTCCTGATACTGTAGAATAATCAGCTAGATGAATCAGAGATACTGTCTGGTCCTGATACTGTAGAATAATCAGCTAGATGAATCAGAGATACTGTCTGGTCCTGATACTGTAGAATAATCAACTAGATGAATCAGAGATACTGTCTGGTCCTGATACTGTAGAATAATCAGCTAGATGAATCAGAGATACTGTCTGGTCCCGATACTGTAGAATAATCAACTAGATGAATCAGAGATACTGTCTGGTCCCGATACTGTAGAATAATCAACTAGATGAATCAGAGATACTGTCTGGTCCCGATACTGTAGAATAATCAACTAGATGAATCAGAGATACTGTCTGGTCCCTGATACTGTAGAATAATCAACTAGATGAATCAGAGATACTGTCTGGTCCTGATACTGTAGAATAATCAACTAGATGAATCAGAGATACTGTCTGGTCCTGATACTGTAGAATAATCAACTAGATGAATCAGAGATACTGTCTGGTCCTGATACTGTAGAATAATCAACTAGATGAATCAGAGATACTGTCTGGTCCTGATACTGTAGAATAATCAACTAGATGAATCAGAGATACTGTCTGGTCCTGATACTGTAGAATAATCAACTAGATGAATCAGAGATACTGTCTGGTCCTGATACTGTAGAATAATCAACTAGATGAATCAGAGATACTGTCTGGTCCTGATACTGTAGAATAATCAACTAGATGAATCAGAGATACTGTCTGGTCCTGATACTGTAGAATAATCAACTAGATGAATCAGAGATACTGTCTGGTCCTGATACTGTAGAATAATCAACTAGATGAATCAGAGATACTGTCTGGTCCCGATACTGTAGAATAATCAGCTAGATGAATCAGAGATACTGTCTGGTCCTGATACTGTAGAATAATCAACTAGATGAATCAGAGATACTGTCTGGTCCTGATACTGTAGAATAATCAACTAGATGAATCAGAGATACTGTCTGGTCCTGATACTGTGTAATAATCAACTAGATGAATCAGAGATACTGTCTGGTCCCGATACTGTAGAATAATCAGCTAGATGAATCAGGGATGTCTCCTGATTGGATCCCCTGGATAGGAGCGTCTGTCTCCTGATTGGATCCCCTGGATAGGAGCTTCTGTATCCTGATTGGATCCGCTGGATAGGAGCGTCTGTCTCCTGATTGGATCCCCTGGATAGGAGTGTCTGGATAGGAGCGTCTGTCTCCTGATTGGATCCCCTGGATAGGAGCGTCTGGATCGGAGCGTCTGTCTCCTGATTGGATCCCCTGGATAGGAGCTTCTGTCTCCTGATTGGATCCCCTGGATAGGAGCGTCTGTCTCCTGATTGGATCCCCTGGATAGGAGCGTCTGGATAGGAGCGTCTGTCTCCTGATTGGATCCCCTGGATAGGAGCGTCTGGATCGGAGCGTCTGTCTCCTGATTGGATCCCCTGGATAGGAGCGTCTGGATCGGAGCTTCTGTCTCCTGATTGGATTCCCTGGATAGGAGCTTCTGTCTCCTGATTGGATCCCCTGGATAGGAGCGTCTGGATCGGAGCGTCTGTCTCCTGAATGGATTCCCTGGATAGGAGCTTCTGTCTCCTGATTGGATTCCCTGGATAGGAGCTTCTGTCTCCTGATTGGATCCCCTGGATAGGAGCTTCTGTCTCCTGATTGGATCCCCTGGATAGGAGCGTCTGTCTCCTGATTGGATCCCCTGGATAGGAGCGTCTGTCTCCTGATTGGATCCCCTAGATAGGAGCGTCTGTCTCCTGATTGGATCCCCTGGATAGGAGCGTCTGGATAGGAGCGTCTGTCTCCTGATTGGATCCTCTGGATAGGAGCGTCTGTCTCCTGATTGGATCCCCTGGATAGGGGACGACTAATCTCGGATTGTTGACAACTATTGTCTGTTGTTGACAGTATGATGTGTTCAGCTTTTGTGTGTGTGTGTGTGTGCGTGTGTGCGCGTGTGTGCGTGCGTGTGTGTGTGCGCGCGTGTGTGTGTGTGAGTTCATCTGTGGTTAAAGGGGGGAGGGGGGGGGGGTTGAAAGCCTCCTGTTGTCACGATAATATCCAAATCAACAGAAACGACACACACACGCGGTCAACAGGTGTGTTAGTCTGAACCGTAAGGTAAGGTAGGTCACTTCATTGGCTACGTTAATAAGAGAAGAACATTGAAGTTCATTGAGCTGCAGAAAATGTCCTATGGAAATGTTTGTTTTGGGGGAAGGACCGACACGGGTCTACATCCTGGTACCAGTGTTCTAACTCTGTTATACTCCTCACCGCCGTGACTGGATGCAAATCCAATACGTTTTCCTCATTGAGGAAACATTCAACATTTTCAGTTGAAATTCAACCAGTTAGTGAGGCTACAACAGATAGATATGCAACAACACATAGAGCTACAACAGATAGATATGCAACAGTAGATAGAGCTACAACAGATAGATATGCAACAGATATGCAACGGCACGTAGAGCTACAACAGATAGATATGCAACAGATATGCAACGGTACATAGAGCTACAACAGATAGATATGCAACAGTACATAGAGCTACAACAGAAAGATATGCAACAACACATAGAGCTACAACAGATAGATATGCAACAGTAGATAGAGCTACAACAGATAGATATGCAACAGATATGCAACGGCACGTAGAGCTACAACAGATAGATATGCAACAGATATGCAACGGCACGTAGAGTTACAACAGATAGATATGCAACAGTACTTAGAGCTACAACAGATAGATATTCCACGGCACGTAGAGTTACAACAGATAGATATGCAACGGCACGTAGAGTTACAACAGATAGATATGCAACAGTACATAGAGCTACAACAGATAGATATGCAACAGTACATAGAGTTACAACAGATAGATATGCAACAGTACATAGAGCTACAACAGATAGATATGCCACGGCACATAGAGTTACAACAGATAGATATGCCACGGCACATAGAGTTACAACAGATAGATATGCAACAGTACATAGAGCTACAACAGATTGATATGCCACGGCACATAGAGTTACAACAGATAGATAAGCCACGGCACATAGTTACAACAGATAGATATGCCACGGCACGTAGAGTTACAACAGATAGATATGCAACGGCACGTAGAGTTACAACAGATAGATATGCAACAGTACATAGAGTTACAACAGATAGATATGCAACAGTACATAGAGCTACAACAGTTAGATATGCAACAGTACATAGAGCTACAACAGATAGATATGCAACAGTACATAGAGCTACAACAGATAGATATGCCACGGCACGTAGAGTTACAACAGATAGATATGCAACGGCACGTAGAGTTACAACAGATAGATATGCAACAGTACATAGAGCTACAACAGATAGATATGCAACAGTACATAGAGTTACAACAGATAGATATGCAACAGTACATAGAGCTACAACAGATAGATATGCCACGGCACATAGAGTTACAACAGATAGATATGCCACAGCACATAGAGTTACAACAGATAGATATGCAACAGTACATAGAGCTACAACAGATAGATATGCCACGGCACATAGAGTTACAACAGATAGATATGCCACGGCACATAGAGTTACAACAGATAGATATGCCACAGCACATAGAGTTACAACAGATAGATATGCAACAGTACATAGAGCTACAACAGATAGATATGCCACGGCACATAGAGTTACAACAGATAGATATGCAACAGTACATAGAGCTACAACAGATAGATATGCCACGGCACATAGATTTACAACAGATAGATATGCCACGGCACATAGAGTTACAACAGATAGATAAGCCACGGCACATAGAGCTACAACAGATAGATATGCAACAGTACATAGAGCTACAACAGATTGATATGCCACGGCACATAGAGTTACAACAGATAGATAAGCCACGGCACATAGTTACAACAGATAGATATGCCACGGCACGTAGAGTTACAACAGATAGATATGCAACGGCACATAGAGCTACAACAGATAGATATGCAACAGTACATAGAGTTACAACAGATAGATATGCAACGGCACGTAGAGCTACAACAGAAAGATATGCAACGGTACATAGAGCTACAACAGATAGATATGCAACAGTAGATAGAGCTACAACAGATAGATATGCCACGGCACGTAGAGTTACAACAGATAGATATGCAACGGCACGTAGAGTTACAACAGATAGATATGCAACAGTACATAGAGCTACAACAGATAGATATGCAACAGTACATAGAGTTACAACAGATAGATATGCAACAGTACATAGAGCTACAACAGATAGATATGCCACGGCACATAGAGTTACAACAGATAGATATGCCACGGCACATAGAGTTACAACAGATAGATATGCCACGGCACATAGAGCTACAACAGATAGATATGCCACGGCACATAGAGCTACAACAGATAGATATGCCACGGCACATAGAGTTACAACAGATAGATATGCCACGGCACGTAGAGTTACAACAGATAGATATGCAACGGCACGTAGAGTTACAACAGATAGATATGCAACAGTACATAGAGTTACAACAGATAGATATGCAACAGTACATAGAGCTACAACAGTTAGATATGCAACAGTACATAGAGCTACAACAGATAGATAAGCAACAGTACATAGAGCTACAACAGATAGATATGCAATGCTGTGTTTCTTGCTGTATTAGAATTCTTTTTGATCTAAAACATGGTGAAGACCCAAAAATGCCCTCCCTGGAAGCCTGTGTTTCAGACATAAGGAAGTGGATGATGGCAAATGTTTTATTTTTAAACTCGGACAAAACAGAGATGCTTCTAGGTCCCAAGAAACAAAGAGATCTTCTGTTAAATCTGACAATTCATCTTGATGGTTGTACAGTCGTCTCAAATAAAACTGTGAAGGACCTCGGCGTTACTCTGGACCCTGATCTCTCTTTTGACGAACATATCAAGAATATTTCAAGGGCGGCTTTCTTCCCCCTCATCTTCGTAACGTTGAACAAAATTCATAATTTTTGGGGTGCCAAAAACGATGCAGAAAAAGCTCATCCATGTTTTGGCCACTTCTAGATTAGACTAGTACAATGCTCTACTTGTCACGTTCGTCGTAAGGAGGAGACCAAGGTGGAGGAGACCAAGGTGGAGGAGACCAAGGTGGAGGAGACCAAGGTGGAGGAGACCAAGGTGGAGGAGACCAAGGTGGAGGAGACCAAGGTGCAGCGCGGTATACGTACATTCTTCTTTATTTAAGAATGAACACTGAACAAACGAACAAAATGTGAAGCTAATATGAGTAGTGCAGACAGACAACTAAACATAGAACAAGAACCCACAAACACCAAAGGGAAAATGGCTACCTAAATATGATCCCCAATTAGAGACAACAATAAACAGCTGCCTCCGATTGGGAACCATATCAGGCCACCATAGACATACAAATCACCTAGACCTACAAAAACCCTAGACATACAAAAAACCCTAGACAATACAAAAACTAACGTACCCACCCTAGTCACACCCTGACCTAACCAACATATAAAGATAACAGAGATACCTCAGGTCATGGCGTGACACTGCTCTCCGGCTCATCTATGAACGTTTGAACATCTTGACTAACAATCTGGCCTTAAACTTCTTATGGCTTAAATCTCGTTAACGAGATCGATATGACAACAGCCAGTGAAAGTGCAGGGCGCCAAATTCATAACAACAGAAATCTCATAATTAAAATTCCTCAAACATACAAGTATTTTACACCATTTTAAAGATAAACTTGTTGTTAATCCCACCACAGCGTCCGATTTAAAAAAAATGCTTTACGACGAAAGCACACCAAACGATTATGTTTGGTCAGTACCTAGTCACAGAAAAACACAGCCATTTTTCCAGCCAAAGAGAGGAGTCACAAAAAGCAGAAATAGAGATAAAATGAATCACTAACCTTTGATGATCTTCATCAGATGACACTCATAGGACTTCATGCTACACAATACATGTATGTTTGGTTCAATAAAGTTCATATTTATATCCAAAAATCTCAGTTTACATTGGCGTGTTACGTTCAGTAATGTTTTGCTTCCAAAACATCCAGTGATTTTGCAGAGAGCCACATCAATTTACAAAAATACTCATCATAAATGTTGATGAAAATACAAGTGTTATGCATGGAACCGCTGTGTCAGATTTCAAAAAAGCTTTACCGAAAAAGCACACCATGCAATAATCTGAGTACAGCACTCAGACAGCAAAACAAGCCATGCAGATATCCACCATGTTGTGGAGTCAACAGAAGTCAGAAATAGCATTATAAATATTCACTTACCTTTGATGATCTTCATCAGAATGTACTCCCAGGAATCCCAGTTCGACAATAAATGTTTGTTTTGTTCGATAAAGCCCATCATTTATGTCCAAATACCTCCTTTTTGTTCGCGCCTTGAGTTCACAAATCCAAAATTCGCAGGCCAGACGAAAAGTCAAAAAATTCCATTACAGTTCGTAGAAACATGTCAAACGATGCAATGAATCAATCTTTAGTATGTTTTTAACTTTTTTTTTTAATATGACAACAGCCACTTCAAGTGCAGGGCACGAAATTCAAAATATATTTTTTAGAAATATTTAACTTTCACACATTAACAAGTCCAATACAGCATATGAAAGATAAACATCTTGTGAATCCAGCCAACATGTCCGATTTTTAAAATGTTTTACAGCGAAAACACCACATATATTTATGTTAGCTCACCACCAAATACAAAAAAGGACAGACATTTTTCACAGCACAGGTAGCATGCACAAAGCCAACCTAACTAACCAAGAACCAACCAAACTAACCAAGAAACAACTTCATCAGATGACAGTCTTATAACATGTTATTCAATAAATCTATGTTTTGTTCGAAAAATGTGCATATTTGAGCTATAAATCAGTTTTACATTGCAGCTACCATCACAGCTACCGTCAGAAATGGCACCGAAGCAGCCAGAGTAATTACAGACACCAACGTCAAATACCTAAATACTCATCATAAAACATTTCTGAAAAATACATGGTGTACAGCAAATGAAAGACAGGCATCTTGTGATTCCAGCCAATATTTCCGATTTCTTAAGTGTTTTACAGCGAAAACACAATATAACATTATATTAGCTTACCACAATAGCCAGAAACACAAGCCATTCCCCAGCAGCAAAAGTTAGCGATCGTAACAAACCAGCAAAAGATATATAATTTTTGACTAACCTTGATATGCTTCATCAGATGACAGTCCTATAACATCAGGTTATACATACACTTATGTTTTGTTCGAAAATGTGCATATTTAGAGCTGAAATCAGTGGTTATACATTGTGCTAACGTAGCATCTTTTTCCCACAACGTCCGGATATTTTTCTGACACTTTTTCTGACACACATATTCTGACCAAATAACTATTCATAAACATAACTAAAAAATACATGTTGTATAGGAAATGATAGATACACTAGTTCTTAATGCAATCGCCGTGTTAGAATTCTAAAAATAACTTCATTACGATATGCAGTTTACGTTATGGCGAGAGCGTGCCCAAAACCTGGCCGCAAACTACTAGTTCACATGTACGACAGATATATGAAATAGCATCATAAAATGGGTCCTACTTTTGCTGATCTTCCATCAGAATGTTGTACAAGGGGTCCTTTGTCCAGAACAATCGTTGTTTGGTTTTAGAGCGGCCTTTTTCCCTCTCGATTTAGCAAGCACACTTGCCAAGTGGTGCGAATCTCTCCATCGTCAACAAACTCAGAGAACGGAACACGGCAAAACTCCCGAAAAAATTTCAATAATCTGATTAAACTATATTGAAAAAACATACTTTACGATGATATTGTCACATGTATCAAATAAAATCAAAGCCGGAGATATTAGTCGTCCATAACGACAGCTTATCAGAAGGCAAATCCAGGTCCCTTCTCGCGCTCTCCAGAAAACAGGAAACTGGTGACACGTCATGCCAAGAGCTATTATGCGACCCCAGATCAAGTTACACACTCAATTTCTTCTCTCACTGCTTGTCGACATCTAGTGGAAGACGTACGAAGTGCATCTAAACTAATAAATATCAAGGACTTTAATTGGCAGGCCCTGGAACAGTGCATCGATTTCAGATTTTCCACTTCCTGTCAGGAAGTTTGCTGCAAAAGGAGTTCTGTTTTACTCACAGATATAATTCAAACGGTTTTAGAAACTAGAGAGTGTTTTCTATCCAATAGTAATAATAATATGCATATTGTACGAGCAAGAATTGAATACGAGGCCGTTTGAAATGGGCACCTTTTATCCGGCTACTCAATACTGCCCCTGCAGCCCAAACAGGTTAACAAGTCCAATACAGCATATGAAAGATAAACATCTTGTGAATCCAGCCAACATGTCCGATTTTTAAAATGTTTTACAGCGAAAACACCACGTATATTTATGTTAGCTCACCACCAAATACAAAAAAGGACAGACATTTTTCACAGCACAGGTAGCATGCACAAAGCAGGATGTTTTTAACATATATCTTCAATAATGTTTCAACCGGAGAATTCCTTTGTCTGTAAAAATGCGATGGAACGCAGGTCGCTCTCACGTGAGCACGCGTGATCAGCTCATAACACTCTGCCAGACACCTCAATCAGCTCCCATTCCCCCATTCTTCACAGTAGAAGCATCAAACAAGGTTCTAAAGACTGTTGACATCTAGTGGAAGCCTTAGGAAGTGCAATCGGACCAAATTTCCACTGTATCTTGGATAGGCAAAGAGTTGAAAAACTACACATTTCCCACTTCCTGTTTGGATTCTTTCTCAGGTTTTTGCCTGCCATATGAGTTCTGTTATACTCACAGACATCATTCATACAGTTTTATAAACTTCAGAGTGTTTTCTATCCAAATCTAATAATATGCATATCTTAACTTCTGAGCCTGAGTAGCAGGCAGTTTACTCTTATTTATCCAAGCTACTCAATACTGCCACCCAGCCATAAGAGGTTAATGGCCATGTACTCTTATAATCTCCCCCTGGCACAGCCAGAAGAGGACTGGCCACCCCCTCAGAGCCTGGTTCCTCTCTAGGTTTCTTCCTAGGTACCTGCCTTTCTAGGGGAGTTTTTCCTAGCCACCGTGCTTCTACATCTGCATTGCTTGCTGTTTGGGCTTTTAGGCTGGGTTTTAGCACTTTGTAACATCTGCTGATGTAAAAAGGGCTTTATAAATCAATTTGATTGATTGATTGATATGTTCCATTCCAGCTGGATCGGATCAATATCCTTCCACACTGTGGCCCTCACTCTAGAAGCAGGGTTGAGTTGACTCCAGTAGATAGCTCTCTGTCTCCTCCTGCTGGTGAGAACAGGATACTGCAGTGTGGATGGATTAGATAGCTCTCTGTCTCCACCTGCTGGTGAGAACAGGGTACTGCAGTGTGGATGGATTAGATAGCTCTCTGTCTCCTCCTGCTGGTGAGAACAGGGTACTGCAGTGTGGATGGATTAGATAGCTCTCTGTCTCCTCCTGCTGGTGAGAACAGGATACTGCAGTGTGGATGGATTAGATAGCTCTCTGTCTCCTCCTGCTGGTGGGAACAGGATACTGCAGTGTGGATGGATTAGATAGCTCTCTGTCTCCACCTGCTGGTGAGAACAGGGTACTGCAGTGTGGATGGATTAGATAGCTCTCTGTCTCCTCCTGCTGGTGAGAACAGGGTACTGCAGTGTGGATGGATTAGATAGCTCTCTGTCTCCTCCTGCTGGTGGGAACAGGATACTGCAGTGTGGATGGATTAGATAGCTCTCTGTCTCCACCTGCTGGTGAGAACAGGGTACTGCAGTGTGGATGGATTAGATAGCTCTCTGTCTCCTCCTGCTGGTGGGAACAGGGTACTGCAGTGTGGATGGATTAGATAGCTCTCTGTCTCCTCCTGCTGGTGAGAACAGGGTACTGCAGTGTGGATGGATTAGATAGCTCTCTGTCTCCACCTGCTGGTGAGAACAGGGTACTGCAGTGTGGATGGATTAGATAGCTCTCTGTCTCCTCCTGCTGGTGAGAACAGGATACTGCAGTGTGGATGGATTAGATAGCTCTCTGTCTCCTCCTGCTGGTGAGAACAGGGTACTGCAGTGTGGATGGATTAGATAGCTCTCTGTCTCCTCCTGCTGGTGAGAACAGGATACTGCCGTGTGGATGGATTAGATAGCTCTCTGTCTCCTCCTGCTGGTGGGAACAGGGTACTGCAGTGTGGATGGATTAGATAGCTCTCTGTCTCCTCCTGCTGGTGAGAACAGGGTACTGCAGTGTGGATGGATTAGATAGCTCTCTGTCTCCTCCTGCTGGTGAGAACAGGGTACTGCAGTGTGGATGGATTAGATAGCTCTCTGTCTCCTCCTGCTGGTGAGAACAGGATACTGCAGTGTGGATGGATTAGATAGCTCTCTGTCTCCTCCTGCTGGTGAGAACAGGGTACTGCAGTGTGGATGGATTAGATAGCTCTCTGTCTCCTCCTGCTGGTGAGAACAGGATAATGCAGTGTGGATGGATTAGATAGCTCTCTGTCTCCACCTGCTGGTGGGAACAGGATACTGCAGTGTGGATGGATTAGATAGCTCTCTGTCTCCTCCTGCTGGTGAGAACAGGATACTGCAGTGTGGATGGATTAGATAGCTCTCTGTCTCCACCTGCTGGTGAGAACAGGATACTGCAGTGTGGATGGATTAGATAGCTCTCTGTCTCCTCCTGCTGGTGAGAACAGGATACTGCAGTGTGGATGGATTAGATAGCTCTCTGTCTCCTCCTGCTGGTGAGAACAGGGTACTGCAGTGTGGATGGATTAGATAGCTCTCTGTCTCCTCCTGCTGGTGGGAACAGGATACTGCAGTGTGGATGGATTAGATAGCTCTCTGTCTCCCCCTGCTGGTGAGAACAGGGTACTGCAGTGTGGATGGATTAGATAGCTCTCTGTCTCCACCTGCTGGTGAGAACAGGGTACTGCAGTGTGGATATATTAGATAGCTCTCTGTCTCCTCCTGCTGGTGAGAACAGGGTACTGCAGTGTGGATGGATTAGATAGCTCTCTGTCTCCTCCTGCTGGCGAGAACAGGGTACTGCAGTGTGGATGGATTAGATAGCTCTCTGTCTCCTCCTGCTGGCGAGAATAGGGTACTGCAGTGTGGATGGATTAGATAGCTCTCTGTCTCCTCCTGCTGGTGAGAACAGGATACTGCAGTGTGGATGGATTAGATAGCTCTCTGTCTCCTCCTGCTGGTGGGAACAGGATACTGCAGTGTGGATGGATTAGATAGCTCTCTGTCTCCCCCTGCTGGTGAGAACAGGGTACTGCAGTGTGGATGGATTAGATAGCTCTCTGTCTCCACCTGCTGGTGAGAACAGGGTACTGCAGTGTGGATGGATTAGATAGCTCTCTGTCTCCTCCTGCTGGTGAGAACAGGGTACTGCAGTGTGGATGGATTAGATAGCTCTCTGTCTCCTCCTGCTGGTGAGAACAGGGTACTGCAGTGTGGATGGATTAGATAGCTCTCTGTCTCCTCCTGCTGGTGAGAACAGGGTACTGCAGTGTGGATGGATTAGATAGCTCTCTGTCTCCTCCTGCTGGTGAGAACAGGATACTGCAGTGTGGATGGATTAGATAGCTCTCTGTCTCCTCCTGCTGGTGAGAACAGGGTACTGCAGTGTGGATGGATTAGATAGCTCTCTGTCTCCTCCTGCTGGTGAGAACAGGGTACTGCAGTGTGGATGGATTAGATAGCTCTCTGTCTCCTCCTGCTGGTGAGAACAGGGTACTGCAGTGTGGATGGATTAGATAGCTCTCTGTCTCCTCCTGCTGGTGAGAACAGGGTACTGCAGTGTGGATGGATTAGATAGCTCTCTGTCTCCTCCTGCTGGTGAGAACAGGGTACTGCAGTGTGGATGGATTAGATAGCTCTCTGTCTCCTCCTGCTGGTGGGAACAGGGTACTGCAGTGTGGATGGATTAGATAGCTCTCTGTCTCCTCCTGCTGGTGAGAACAGGGTACTGCAGTGTGGATGGATTAGATAGCTCTCTGTCTCCTCCTGCTGGTGAGAACAGGATACTGCAGTGTGGATGGATTAGATAGCTCTCTGTCTCCTCCTGCTGGTGAGAACAGGGTACTGCAGTGTGGATGGATTAGATAGCTCTCTGTCTCCTCCTGCTGGTGAGAACAGGATACTGCAGTGTGGATGGATTAGATAGCTCTCTGTCTCCTCCTGCTGGTGAGAACAGGGTACTGCAGTGTGGATGGATTAGATAGCTCTCTGTCTCCACCTGCTGGTGAGAACAGGGTACTGCAGTGTGGATGGATTAGATAGCTCTCTGTCTCCTCCTGCTGGTGAGAACAGGATACTGCAGTGTGGATGGATTAGATAGCTCTCTGTCTCCACCTGCTGGTGGGAACAGGATACTGCAGTGTGGATGGATTAGATAGCTCTCTGTCTCCTCCTGCTGGTGGGAACAGGGTACTGCAGTGTGGATGGATTAGATAGCTCTCTGTCTCCTCCTGCTGGTGGGAACAGGGTACTGCAGTGTGGATGGATTAGATAGCTCTCTGTCTCCTCCTGCTGGTGGGAACAGGGTACTGCAGTGTGGATGGATTAGATAGCTCTCTGTCTCCTCCTGCTGGTGAGAACAGGGTACTGCAGTGTGGATGGATTAGATAGCTCTCTGTCTCCACCTGCTGGTGAGAACAGGGTACTGCAGTGTGGATGGATTAGATAGCTCTCTGTCTCCACCTGCTGGTGAGAACAGGATACTGCAGTGTGGATGGATTAGATAGCTCTCTGTCTCCTCCTGCTGGTGGGAACAGGATACTGCAGTGTGGATGGATTAGATAGCTCTCTGTCTCCTCACGTCACGTCACATCACGGATGTGATGGAGCACAGGATAGAACCAGGGCCTGTAGTGACACCTCGATCACTGAGATGCAGTGCCTTAGACCACTGCGCCACCCTGTAGTTCTGGCTTAGCCTGGTCGGTTAGACTAGGACCAGGATGTAGTAACCATCTAGAGATAACAGACTAGGACCAGGATGTAGTAACCATCTAGAGATAACAGACTAGGACCAGGATGTAGTAACCACCTAGAGAAAACAGACTAGGACCAGGATGTAGTAACCATCTAGAGATAACAGACTAGGACCAGGATGTAGTAACCATCTAGAGAAAACAGACTAGGACCAGGATGTAGTAACCATCTAGAGATAACAGACTAGGACCAGGATGTAGTAACCATCTAGAGATAACAGACTAGGACCAGGATGTAGTAACCATCTAGAGAAAACAGACTAGGACCAGGATGTAGTAACCATCTAGAGATAACAGACTAGGACCAGGATGTAGTAACCATCTAGAGATAACAGACTAGGACCAGGATGTAGTAACCACCTAGAGAAAACAGACTAGGACCAGGATGTAGTAACCACCTAGAGAAAACAGACTAGGACCAGGATGTAGTAACCACCTAGAGAAAACAGACTAGGACCAGGATGTAGTAACCATCTAGAGATAACAGACTAGGACCAGGATGTAGTAACCATCTAGAGAAAACAGACTAGGACCAGGATGTAGTAACCATCTAGAGATAACAGACTAGGACCAGGATGTAGTAACCACCTAGAGAAAACAGACTAGGACCAGGATGTAGTAACCATCTAGAGAAAACAGACTAGGACCAGGATGAAGTAACCATCTAGAGATAACAGACTAGGACCAGGATGTAGTAACCATCTAGAGATAACAGACTAGGACCAGGATGTAGTAACCATCTAGAGAAAACAGACTAGGACCAGGATGTAGTAACCATCTAGAGATAACAGACTAGGACCAGGATGTAGTAACCATCTAGAGATAACAGACTAGGACCAGGATGTAGTAACCACCTAGAGAAAACAGACTAGGACCAGGATGTAGTAACCATCTAGAGAAAACAGACTAGGACCAGGATGTAGTAACCATCTAGAGATAACAGACTAGGACCAGGATGTAGTAACCATCTAGAGATAACAGACTAGGACCAGGATGTAGTAACCATCTAGAGAAAACAGACTAGGACCAGGATGTAGTAACCATCTAGAGAAAACAGACTAGGACCAGGATGTAGTAACCATCTAGAGATAACAGACTAGGACCAGGATGTAGTAACCATCTAGAGATAACAGACTAGGACCAGGATGTAGTAACCATCTAGAGAAAACAGACTAGGACCAGGATGTAGTAACCATCTAGAGATAACAGACTAGGACCAGGATGTAGTAACCATCTAGAGATAACAGACTAGGACCAGGATGTAGTAACCATCTAGAGATAACAGACTAGGACCAGGATGTAGTAACCATCTAGAGACAACAGACTAGGACCAGGATGTAGTAACCACCTAGAGACAACAGACTAGGACCAGGATGTAGTAACCATCTAGAGAAAACAGACTAGGACCAGGATGTAGTAACCATCTAGAGAAAACAGACAAGGACCAGGATGTAGTAACCACCTAGAGAAAACAGACTAGGACCAGGATGTAGTAACCATCTAGAGAAAACAGACTAGGACCAGGATGTAGTAACCATCTAGAGATAACAGACTAGGACCAGGATGTAGTAACCATCTAGAGAAAACAGACTAGGACCAGATGTAGTAACCACCTAGAGAAAACAGACTAGGACCAGGATGTAGTAACCACCTAGAGAAAACAGACTAGGACCAGGATGTAGTAACCATCTAGAGAAAACAGACTAGGACCAGGATGTAGTAACCATCTAGAGATAACAGACTAGGACCAGGATGTAGTAACCACCTAGAGAAAACAGACTAGGACCAGGATGTAGTAACCATCTAGAGAAAACAGACTAGGACCAGGATGTAGTAACCATCTAGAGATAACAGACTAGGACCAGGATGTAGTAACCACCTAGAGAAAACAGACTAGGACCAGGATGTAGTAACCATCTAGAGAAAACAGACTAGGACCAGGATGTAGTAACCACCTAGAGATAACAGACTAGGACCAGGATGTAGTAACCATCTAGAGATAACAGACTAGGACCAGGATGTAGTAACCATCTAGATAGATAACAGGACTAGGACCAGGATGTTAGTAACCATCTAGAGGAAAACAGACTAGGACCAGGATGTAGGTAACCATCTAGAGATACAGACCTAGGACCAGGAAGTAGTAACCCATCTAGAGATAACAGGACTAGGACCAGGATGTAGTAACCATCTAGAGAAACAGACGTAGGACCAGGACTGTAATTAACCATCCTAGAGATAACAGACTAGGACCAGGATGTAGTAACCCTCTAGAGATAACAGACTAGTGACCAGGATGTTAGTTTTTAAAACCCATCTAGAGAAAACAGACTAGGACCATGGATGTAGTAACCATCTAGATGATAACAGACTAGGACCAGGATGTAGTAACCACTCTAGAGATAAACAGACTAGGACCAGGATGTAGTAACCATCTAGAGATAACAGACTAGGACCAGGACCAGTGTAGTATCCATCTAGAGATAACAGACTAGGGACCATGATGTAGTAACCATCTATGAGATAAAACAGAATTCAGTAACCATCTAGAGATAACAGACTAGGACCAGGAGTAGTAACCACCTAGAGAAAACACTAGGACCAGGATGTAGTAACCACCTAGAGAAAACAGACTAGGACCAGGATGTAGTAACCATCTAGAGATAACAGACTAGGACCAGGATGTAGTAACCACCTAGAGAAAACAGACTAGGACCAGGATGTAGTAACCATCTAGAGATAACAGACTAGGACCAGGATGTAGTAACCATCTAGAGATAACAGACTAGGACCAGGATGTAGTAACCATCTAGAGAAAACAGACTAGGACCAGGATGTAGTAACACATCTAGAGATAACAGACTAGGACCAGGATGTAGTAACCATCTAGAGATAACAGACTAGGACCAGGATGTAGTAACCATCTAGAGATAACAGACTAGGACCAGGATGTAGTACCATCTAGAGAAAACAGACTAGACCAGGATGTAGTAACCACCTACAGACAACAGACTAGGACCAGGATAGTGTAACCATCT
>NW_024060903.1:0-19423 GCF_016432855.1 Salvelinus namaycush
GCCTTTTATGCATAAGACAAATAAGAATATTGTTACTGAATGCAGCTTGTGTGTGCTCTGTGCTCCCTCGCCCTGTTCAAATGATCAAAGGAAATAATGCTGGTGAGGAGTGGAACTGGACTGGTGTCTGATGGCCCTGTGTTTTCCATGTTGGAATTACAACCCTTCTTTTATGGAGTAAATCAAAAGCACAAGAGAATCTGAGATGTTATCGATAATAAATCAATTGGTTTCATGCATTTGTCTGTGTGTGTGTGTGTGTCTGAATGTGATTGTATTTCGTCATATCGCAAACATTTGTGATATCAGATGGTTAAGATATTAAAAAGTAATTGGTGATTTTTTCGACAGTGTTGCATGATGGGAATCTAGTGGTTCACTGATATAATCTAGTAAACAAAATAAACTACTTTTTCACTACTCTGTGTGCAAGTGCATTCCTAAACGGCATTTAACGCAGGTCGATGTGATATGATATTATCAGAACACAAAGTGGTTACCGTTAGCGGAAAATGTTGGCACTGGAGACACTTTTCCTCCACTAAGCAGAAAAGATACCGTGATCAAGAAGGTGGTTCACCCGGTGTGGGGCTCAGCCATTGCACTCTGGCTGTGCTGACCCCTTGCGAATTTTCCAAATGTGGGAATCCGATTGCAAAATTTATGGTAGTGCTCGTTTGAGCTTTACCCTGATGTCTTTGTTAATGATAAACTGTTGCTTGGCGGCAGGCTTAAGGATGACTTGAGTCAACTGACTGTGCTTATGGAGATCTTTGAAGTCAGTTTGAAGGAGACTTTGTGGACCAATCGAAAGGTGGAAGCATTTGTTTGTAGCAAAATATTGTTGGCATTTTGTCGAAACATTATGTTGCGAAATGCAGCATTGTATTTATGCCACGCTGGTACTTCAATCAGGAGATAGTTGAGAAGCCACTCTAACCCCCCCCCCCGGTCATGATGTGTCATACGCGCACCCATGCGCTTCCAATATGAAATTGTCCATACATGCGTTCCTCCTTAGCACAGAACAATGCAATAGGTTTTCAACATCCAGAGCTTTTGTGTATTTATTGTGGCTAGTAGGATAGCTGCATGGGAAACTGTTGCTGATGATGTATTTGTCAGAAGTCATTGTATTTGTCCGTTTTTCCCCACAAGGCTGAAATATGTGCCTCGCTTAGAAATGTTTGCAAGGTTTGTTTGTATTTCATCCAACTATCTGTGCTAAAAAGTGATGGCTACAGTATATGTAATTTCTTCCACTTTTGAGTGAGCCAAAGTTCAGCTGCTTATCTAATTGGTGAGAATGCAATGTCTGTTTATCAGACTCACTTTGACTTTATATGGTGTGCCAAGAGATGTACCTTCGCTTACGGCCATACCAGCCTGAATATGCCCGATCTCGTCTGATCTCGGAAGCTAAGCAGGGTCGGGCCTGGTTAGTACTTGGATGGGAGACCGCCTGGGAATACCAGGTGCTGTAAGCCTTTTGTCCACTAGGGGTGTGGCATTATTTCATCAGCAACACTGCCTTGTAGTAAGCATTTGATGCTGAATTGACTAAATGCAGCTTCTATGGGCTAGTCTCCCCTGCCCCTTTTAATACGATCAAAGTTCCTTGTGTTGTCAGGGAGCAACTGCCTTTTATGCATAAGACAAATAAGAATATTGTTACTGAATGCAGCTTGTGTGTGCTCTGTGCTCCCTCGCCCTGTTCAAAGGAAATAATGCTGGTGAGGAGTGGAACTGGACTGGTGTCTGATGGCCCTGTGTTTTCCATGTTGGAATTACAACCCTTCTTTTATGGAGTAAATCAAAAGCACAAGAGAATCTGAGATGTTATCGATAATAAATCAATTGGTTTCATGCATTTGTCTGTGTGTGTGTGTGTGTGTCTGAATGTGATTGTATTTCGTCATATCGCAAACATTTGTGATATCAGATGGGTTAAGATATTAAAAAGTAATTGGTGATTTTTTCGACAGTGTTGCATGATGGGAATCTAGTGGTTCACTGATATAATCTAGTAAACAAAATAAACTACTTTTTCACTACTCTGTGTGCAAGTGCATTCCTAAACGGCATTTAACGCAGGTCGATGTGATATGATATTATCAGAACACAAAGTGGTTACCGTTAGCGGAAAATGTTGGCACTGGAGACACTTTTCCTCCACTAAGCAAGAAGATACCGTGATCAAGAAGGTGGTTCACCCGGTGTGGGGCTCAGCCATTGCACTCTGGCTGTGCTGACCCCTTGCGAATTTTCCAAATGTGGGAATCCGATTGCAAAATTTATGGTAGTGCTCGTTTGAGCTTTACCCTGATGTCTTTGTTAATGATAAACTGTTGCTTGGCGGCAGGCTTAAGGATGACTTGAGTCAACTGACTGTGCTTATGGAGATCTTTGAAGTCAGTTGTGAAGGAGACTTTGTGGACCAATCGAAAGGTGGAAACATTTGTTTGTAGCAAAATATTGTTGGCATTTTGTCGAAACATTATGTTGCGAAATGCAGCATTGTATTTATGCCACGCTGGTACTTCAATCAGGAGATAGTTGAGAAGCCACTCTAACCCCCCCCCCGGTCATGATGTGTCATACGCGCCCCATGCGCTTCCAATATGAAATTGTCCATACATGCGTTCCTCCTTAGCACAGAACAATGCAATAGGTTTTCAACATCCAGAGCTTTTGTGTATTTATTGTGGCTAGTAGGATAGCTGCATGGGAAACTGTTGCTGATGATGTATTTGTCAGAAGTCATTGTATTTGTCCGTTTTTTCCCACAAGGCTGAAATATGTGCCCTCGCTTAGAAATGTTTGCAAGGTTTGTTTGTATTTCATCCAACTATCTGTGCTAAAAAGTGATGGCTACAGTATATGTAATTTCTTCCACTTTTTGAGTGAGCCAAAGTTCAAGCTGCTTATCTAATTGGTGAGAATGCAATGTCTGTTTATCAGACTCACTTTGACTTTATATGGTGTGCCAAGAGATGTACCTTCGCTTACGGCCATACCAGCCTGAATATGCCCGATCTCGTCTGATCTCGGAAGCTAAGCAGGGTCGGGCCTGGTTAGTACTTGGATGGGAGACCGCCTGGGAATACCAGGTGCTGTAAGCCTTTTGTCCACTAGGGGGTGTGGCATTATTTCATCAGCAACACTGCCTTGTAGTAAGCATTTGATGCTGAATTGACTAAATGCAGCTTCTATGGGCTAGTCTCCCCTGCCCTTTTAATACGATCAAAGTTCCTTGTGTTGTCAGGGAGCAACTGCCTTTTATGCATAAGACAAATAAGAATATTGTTACTGAATGCAGCTTGTGTGTGCTCTGTGCTCCCTCGCCCTGTTCAAATGATCAAAGGAAATAATGCTGGTGAGGAGTGGAACTGGACTGGTGTCTGATGGCCCTGTGTTTTCCATGTTGGAATTACAACCCTTCTTTTATGGAGTAAATCAAAAGCACAAGAGAATCTGAGATGTTATCGATAATAAATCAATTGGTTTCATGCATTTGTCTGTGTGTGTGTGTGTGTCTGAATGTGATTGTATTTCGTCATATCGCAAACATTTGTGATATCAGATGGGTTAAGATATTAAAAAGTAATTGGTGATTTTTTCGACAGTGTTGCATGATGGGAATCTAGTGGTTCACTGATATAATCTAGTAAACAAAATAAACTACTTTTTCACTACTCTGTGTGCAAGTGCATTCCTAAACGGCATTTAACGCAGGTCGATGTGATATGATATTATCAGAACACAAAGTGGTTACCGTTAGCGGAAAATGTTGGCACTGGAGACACTTTTCCTCCACTAAGCAGAAGAGATACTGTGATCAAGAAGGTGGTTCACCCGGTGTGGGGCTCAGCCATTGCACTCTGGCTGTGCTGACCCCTTGCGAATTTTCCAAATGTGGGAATCCGATTGCAAAATTTATGGTAGTGCTCGTTTGAGCTTTACCCTGATGTCTTTGTTAATGATAAACTGTTGCTTGGCGGCAGGCTTAAGGATGACTTGAGTCAGCTGACTGTGCTTATGGAGATCTTTGAAGTCAGTTGTGAAGGAGACTTTGTGGACCAATCGAAAGGTGGAAACATTTGTTTGTAGCAAAATATTGTTGGCATTTTGTCGAAACATTATGTTACGAAATGCAGCATTGTATTTATGCCACGCTGGTACTTCAATCAGGAGATAGTTGAGAAGCCACTCTAACCCCCCCCCCGGTCATGATGTGTCATACGCGCCCCATGCGCTTCCAATATGAAATTGTCCATACATGCGTTCCTCCTTAGCACAGAACAATGCAATAGGTTTTCAACATCCAGAGCTTTTGTGTATTTATTGTGGCTAGTAGGATAGCTGCATGGGAAACTGTTGCTGATGATGTATTTGTCAGAAGTCATTGTATTTGTCCGTTTTTTCCCACAAGGCTGAAATATGTGCCCTCGCTTAGAAATGTTTGCAAGGTTTGTTTGTATTTCATCCAACTCTCTGTGCTAAAAAGTGATGGCTACAGTATATGTAATTTCTTCCACTTTTTGAGTGAGCCAAAGTTCAAGCTGCTTATCTAATTGGTGAGAATGCAATGTCTGTTTATCAGACTCACTTTGACTTTATATGGTGTGCCAAGAGATGTACCTTCGCTTACGGCCATACCAGCCTGAATATGCCCGATCTCGTCTGATCTCAGGAGCTAAGCAGGGTCGGGCCTGGTTAGTACTTGGATGGGAGACCGCCTGGGAATACCAGGTGCTGTAAGCCTTTTGTCCACTAGGGGGTGTGGCATTATTTCATCAGCAACACTGCCTTGTAGTAAGCATTTGATGCTGAATTGACTAAATGCAGCTTCTATGGGCTAGTCTCCCCTGCCCTTTTAATACGATCAAAGTTCCTTGTGTTGTCAGGGAGCAACTGCCTTTTATGCATAAGACAAATAAGAATATTGTTACTGAATGCAGCTTGTGTGTGCTCTGTGCTCCCTCGCCCTGTTCAAATGATCAAAGGAAATAATGCTGGTGAGGAGTGGAACTGGACTGGTGTCTGATGGCCCTGTGTTTTCCATGTTGGAATTACAACCCTTCTTTTATGGAGTAAATCAAAAGCACAAGAGAATCTGAGATGTTATCGATAATAAATCAATTGGTTTCATGCATTTGTCTGTGTGTGTGTGTGTGTCTGAATGTGATTGTATTTCGTCATATCGCAAACATTTGTGATATCAGATGGGTTAAGATATTAAAAAGTAATTGGTGATTTTTTCGACAGTGTTGCATGATGGGAATCTAGTGGTTCACTGATATAATCTAGTAAACAAAATAAACTACTTTTTCACTACTCTGTGTGCAAGTGCATTCCTAAACGGCATTTAACGCAGGTCGATGTGATATGATATTATCAGAACACAAAGTGGTTACCGTTAGCGGAAAATGTTGGCACTGGAGACACTTTTCCTCCACTAAGCAGAAGAGATACCGTGATCAAGAAGGTGGTTCACCCGGTGTGGGGCTCAGCCATTGCACTCTGGCTGTGCTGACCCCTTGCGAATTTTCCAAATGTGGGAATCTGATTGCAAAATTTATGGTAGTGCTCGTTTGAGCTTTACCCTGATGTCTTTGTTAATGATAAACTGTTGCTTGGCGGCAGGCTTAAGGATGACTTGAGTCAACTGACTGTGCTTATGGAGATCTTTGAAGTCAGTTGTGAAGGAGACTTTGTGGACCAATCGAAAGGTGGAAACATTTGTTTGTAGCAAAATATTGTTGGCATTTTGTCGAAACATTATGTTACGAAATGCAGCATTGTATTTATGCCACGCTGGTACTTCAATCAGGAGATAGTTGAGAAGCCACTCTAACCCCCCCCACCCCCCCCCCCCCCCCCCCCCCGGTCATGATGTGTCATACGCGCCCCATGCGCTTCCAATATGAAATTGTCCATACATGCGTTCCTCCTTAGCACAGAACAATGCAATAGGTTTTCAACATCCAGAGCTTTTGTGTATTTATTGTGGCTAGTAGGATAGCTGCATGGGAAACTGTTGCTGATGATGTATTTGTCAGAAGTCATTGTATTTGTCCGTTTTTTCCCACAAGGCTGAAATATGTGCCCTCGCTTAGAAATGTTTGCAAGGTTTGTTTGTATTTCATCCAACTCTCTGTGCTAAAAAGTGATGGCTACAGTATATGTAATTTCTTCCACTTTTTGAGTGAGCCAAAGTTCAAGCTGCTTATCTAATTGGTGAGAATGCAATGTCTGTTTATCAGACTCACTTTGACTTTATATGGTGTGCCAAGAGATGTACCTTCGCTTACGGCCATACCAGCCTGAATATGCCCGATCTCGTCTGATCTCGGGAGCTAAGCAGGGTCGGGCCTGGTTAGTACTTGGATGGGAGACCGCCTGGGAATACCAGGTGCTGTAAGCCTTTTGTCCACTAGGGGGTGTGGCATTATTTCATCAGCAACACTGCCTTGTAGTAAGCATTTGATGCTGAATTGACTAAATGCAGCTTCTATGGGCTAGTCTCCCCTGCCCTTTTAATACGATCAAAGTTCCTTGTGTTGTCAGGGAGCAACTGCCTTTTATGCATAAGACAAATAAGAATATTGTTACTGAATGCAGCTTGTGTGTGCTCTGTGCTCCCTCGCCCTGTTCAAATGATCAAAGGAAATAATGCTGGTGAGGAGTGGAACTGGACTGGTGTCTGATGGCCCTGTGTTTTCCATGTTGGAATTACAACCCTTCTTTTATAAGTCAGGCAATATTTGATAATGTGGTTGAAGAAAATGATGAAATAAGTAGAACTACTGTGGAGAACATGTATAAGAGAATATTAGGATGTCTTCCTGGGGAGTGGGGTGTTTTAATAAATAAAGAGGTGGCAACAAGAGCTAGGGGTTTACCGGTTTTATATTATGAAGGTAATGGGAAGAAGCATGATTTGTCAGGTTTGAAAGTTAAAAAAGTTTATGAAAAATGTATTTCAAGAGAGATAAAAACTCCTGCTTCGGAAAAAGTGTGGTCTAGGGTGTTTGCAAATATAGATGTAAAATCAATATGGAAGAATGTAAATGTAAAATATAATTCTATAGAATGTGAAGACAATGATTTTAAAATGAAACATAATAGAATTTTTACGAACGTGGTTTTACATCAAATAAATAGAGATATTAAAAGAGAATGTGATATTTGTGGTACGGGGGTGGAAAATTTTATGCACTTTTTTGTTGAATGTAGTAGATTAGATGAGTTTCATAAGTTTTTAAAGGGGATTTTAGTACAACAGTGGGGAGAAGAGATTGTTGCTGGGGTTGAGTGGAGGAGGTTGTTTCTTTTTGGTTTAACTGGGAAAAGCAAAGTTATTAATTTTAATTTGATGAATTTTGTTCTTAGTCATGCCAGATACGCTGTAAGACTAAGAAGGAATTTGGGACATTATGAAGGGAAAATTGTGAGTGTAGAGGTTTTATTTAGAAGTATGTTAGAGAAAGATATAGAAGTAATATATAAATATGGTGGATGTAATTTTGAAAAATTGTTTGTGTGGGGGAGCAATTTTATTGAAATTGGGTCGAATGGAAAACTTGTTTTTAATTATTAATTGGTTTTGGTGGATGATTGTGTTTCTAATAGGTTTTATTTTCTTTTCTTTTTTTGATTTTGTAAAAGGATGAATTGTTCAACCTTTTGATTGTTGATTGAATGTTGTAAATGTTATGTGTTTCTTCATAATAAAAAAAAAAAAAAAAAAAAAAAAAAAATATGCCCGATCTCGTCTGATCTCGGAAGCTAAGCAGGGTCGGGCCTGGTTAGTACTTGGATGGGAGACCGCCTGGGAATACCAGGTGCTGTAAGCCTTTTGTCCACTAGGGGGTGTGGCATTATTTCATCAGCAACACTGCCTTGTAGTAAGCATTTGATGCTGAATTGACTAAATGCAGCTTCTATGGGCTAGTCTCCCCTGCCCTTTTAATACGATCAAAGTTCCTTGTGTTGTCAGGGAGCAACTGCCTTTTATGCATAAGACAAATAAGAATATTGTTACTGAATGCAGCTTGTGTGTGCTCTGTGCTCCCTCGCCCTGTTCAAATGATCAAAGGAAATAATGCTGGTGAGGAGTGGAACTGGACTGGTGTCTGATGGCCCTGTGTTTTCCATGTTGGAATTACAACCCTTCTTTTATAAGTCAGGCAATATTTGATAATGTGGTTGAAGAAAATGATGAAATAAGTAGAACTACTGTGGAGAACATGTATAAGAGAATATTAGGATGTCTTCCTGGGGAGTGGGGTGTTTTAATAAATAAAGAGGTGGCAACAAGAGCTAGGGGTTTACCGGTTTTATATTATGAAGGTAATGGGAAGAAGCATGATTTGTCAGGTTTGAAAGTTAAAAAAGTTTATGAAAAATGTATTTCAAGAGAGATAAAAACTCCTGCTTCGGAAAAAGTGTGGTCTAGGGTGTTTGCAAATATAGATGTAAAATCAATATGGAAGAATGTAAATGTAAAATATAATTCTATAGAATGTGAAGACAATGATTTTAAAATGAAACATAATAGAATTTTTACGAACGTGGTTTTACATCAAATAAATAGAGATATTAAAAGAGAATGTGATATTTGTGGTACGGGGGTGGAAAATTTTATGCACTTTTTTGTTGAATGTAGTAGATTAGATGAGTTTCATAAGTTTTTAAAGGGGATTTTAGTACAACAGTGGGGAGAAGAGATTGTTGCTGGGGTTGAGTGGAGGAGGTTGTTTCTTTTTGGTTTAACTGGGAAAAGCAAAGTTATTAATTTTAATTTGATGAATTTTGTTCTTAGTCATGCCAGATACGCTGTAAGACTAAGAAGGAATTTGGGACATTATGAAGGGAAAATTGTGAGTGTAGAGGTTTTATTTAGAAGTATGTTAGAGAAAGATATAGAAGTAATATATAAATATGGTGGATGTAATTTTGAAAAATTGTTTGTGTGGGGGAGCAATTTTATTGAAATTGGGTCGAATGGAAAACTTGTTTTTAATTATTAATTGGTTTTGGTGGATGATTGTGTTTCTAATAGGTTTTATTTTCTTTTCTTTTTTTGATTTTGTAAAAGGATGAATTGTTCAACCTTTTGATTGTTGATTGAATGTTGTAAATGTTATGTGTTTCTTCATAATAAAAAAAAAAAAAAAAAAAAAAAAAAAAAAAAAAAAAAAAAAATATGCCCGATCTCGTCTGATCTCGGAAGCTAAGCAGGGTCGGGCCTGGTTAGTACTTGGATGGGAGACCGCCTGGGAATACCAGGTGCTGTAAGCCTTTTGTCCACTAGGGGGTGTGGCATTATTTCATCAGCAACACTGCCTTGTAGTAAGCATTTGATGCTGAATTGACTAAATGCAGCTTCTATGGGCTAGTCTCCCCTGCCCTTTTAATACGATCAAAGTTCCTTGTGTTGTCAGGGAGCAACTGCCTTTTATGCATAAGACAAATAAGAATATTGTTACTGAATGCAGCTTGTGTGTGCTCTGTGCTCCCTCGCCCTGTTCAAATGATCAAAGGAAATAATGCTGGTGAGGAGTGGAACTGGACTGGTGTCTGATGGCCCTGTGTTTTCCATGTTGGAATTACAACCCTTCTTTTATGGAGTAAATCAAAAGCACAAGAGAATGTGAGATGTTATCGATAATAAATCAATTGGTTTCATGCATTTGTCTCTGTGTGTGTGTGTGTGTCTGAATGTGATTGTATTTCGTCATATCGCAAACATTTGTGATATCAGATAGGTTAAGATATTAAAAAGTAATTGGTGATTTTTTCGACAGTGTTGCATGATGGGAATCTAGTGGTTCACTGATATAATCTAGTAAACAAAATAAACTACTTTTTCACCACTCTGTGTGCAAGTGCATTCCTAAACGGCATTTAACGCAGGTCGATGTGATATGATATTATCACAACAAAAAGTGGTTCCCGTTAGCGGAAAATGTTGGCACTGGAGAGACTTGCCCTCCACTAAGCAGAAGAGATACTGTGATCAAGAAGGTGGGTGACCCAGTGTGGGGCTCAGCAATTCCACTCTGGCTGGGCTGACCCCTTTTGAATTTTCCAAATATGGGAATCTCGAATGCAAAATTTATGGTAGTGGTCGTTTGCAAAATTTATGGTAGTGGTCGTTTGCGCTTTACCCTGATATCTTTGTTAATGATAAACCGTTGCTTGGCGGCAGGCTTAAGGATGACTTGAGTCAACCGACTGTGCTTATGGAGATCTTTGAAGTCAGTTGTGAAAGAGACTTTGTGGACCAATCGAAAGGTGGAAACATTTGTTTGTAGCAAAACATTGTTGGCATTTTGTCGAAACATTATGTTGCGAAATGCAGCATTGTATTTATGCCACGCTGGTACTTCAATCAAGAGATAGTTGAGAAGCCACTCTAACCCCCCCCCGGTCATGATGTGTCATACGCGCCCCATGCGCTTCCAATATGAAATTGTCCATACATGCGTTCCTCCTTAGCACAGAACAATGCAATAGGTTTTCAACATCCAGAGCTTTTGTGTATTTATTGTGGCTAGTAGGATAGCTGCATGGGAAACTGTTGCTGATGATGTATTTGTCAGAAGTCATTGTATTTGTCCGTTTTTACCCACAAGGCTGAAATATGTGCCCTCGCTTTGAAATGTTAGCAAGGTTTGTTTGTATTTCATCCAACTATCTGTGCTAAAAAGTGATGGCTACAGTATATGTAATTTCTTCCACTTTTTGAGTGAGCCAAAGTTCAAGCTGCTTATCTAATTGGTGAGAATGCAATGTCTGTTTATCAGACTCACTTTGACTTTATATGGTGTACCAAGAGATGTACCTTCGCTTACGGCCATACCAGCCTGAATACGCCCATCCTGATTGGAGAAGTGACGACAGGTGCGAGTTTTGAGCTGTGAGTGAGTGTTTGCTGAAGAGTGTTTGCTCGAGAGCTATTTTTGTTAATTAATTGGTTTTTGCAATATAATTTATTATTTTCTTCAGTTGAATAGTTTAAAGTTTGGTTAGTCTTCCCCCTTGCAGGTTTTCTGCTTGGGGGAGAGCCTTTTTTGGACCCATTTTTTGATGTGATAAATAAAATGAATAGCGATAAGAGAGGGGGATTTGTTCTAAGTATAGATTTTAATAAAGCTTTTGACAGGGTGGAACATGATTTTATGTTTAGGGTACTGGAAAAATATGGGTTTGGAAATAGAATAATAGGATGGATAAAATTATTATATAGAAAGGCAAAAAGTAGGGTAAAATGTAATGGGGTTTTAACAGATTCTTTTATTCTTGAGAGATCAGTGAGACAGGGGTGCCCTTTATCAGCATTACTGTATGTTTTATCGGTAGAACCCTTAGCGGCATACCTTAAAAAAGATCATTTTATAAATTGTGTAGAGACTCCGCAAGGAGGTTTTAGTTTAATTCATCAATATGCAGACGATACCACAATAACAGTTAGAGATGAGGAAAGTGTTAAAAGGGTGATGGAGTGTTTTAAAGTATATGAGAAAGCCTCAGGAGCAAAAGTGAATATGGAGAAGTCAGTAATAATGTATGTTGGGAAGATTAATGAGGAGATTTTTCCTTTTAAAATGGTAAATGATTATTTTAAGGTGTTAGGTGTGTTTTTAGGGGTGAAGGAACAGGAAGCTAGGGATATGACATGGAGTGGGGTTATAAACAAAGTTAGGAAGGTGGTAAATATGTGGAGGGGGAGGTCTTTGAAATTAAAAGGGAAAGTAATTGTCATAAATTCATTGTTGATGTCAATTTTTATTTATGTAATGAATGTTTTGGATATGCCAGAATGGGTTTTATCTGAAATGAATAAAATTGTAGTTGATTTTTTATGGGAAGGGAAGGGGGTGAAAATAGCTTTTAAAACTTTGATTGCAGGTTATGAGGAGGGGGGCTTGAAGTTGGTGGATTTAAATGTGAGGAAAACAGCAATTAGAGTCAAAATGGTACGTAAATATTTATATGGGGAATTAGATTATGGATGGAAAAGATTTTTTAAGGAGTATTTGCAGGAGGTTGGGAGGATGGGGGACAATGGTTTATTGATGTGTATGAAAAAGGAAATGTTAGGTAATATACCTTTGTTTTATAGAGAAGTGTTTGAGGCTTGGGGGGAGTTTTTACCAAATATTTATTATGAGTGTACCATTTTAGACAATATTTTAAATCAGCCAATTTTTTTAAATCCCAAGATACAGTATAATAATAAGATGTTGTTTTGTAAATATTTTATGAGGGCTGGGATGAGACAGATTGGGGACATCTTATATGAGGTAATTCCGGGGTTCCTTCCAAGTCAGGCAATATTTGATAATGTGGTTGAAGAAAATGATGAAATAAGTAGAACTACTGTGGAGAACATGTATAAGAGAATATTAGGATGTCTTCCTGGGGAGTGGGGTGTTTTAATAAATAAAGAGGTGGCAACAAGAGCTAGGGGTTTACCGGTTTTATATTATGAAGGTAATGGGAAGAAGCATGATTTGTCAGGTTTGAAAGTTAAAAAAGTTTATGAAAAATGTATTTTAAGAGAGATAAAAACTCCTGCTTCGGAAAAAGTGTGGTCTAGGGTGTTTGCAAATATAGATGTAAAATCAATATGGAAGAATGTAAATGTAAAATATAATTCTATAGAATGTGAAGACAATGATTTTAAAATGAAACATAATAGAATTTTTACGAACGTGGTTTTACATCAAATAAATAGAGATATTAAAAGAGAATGTGATATTTGTGGTACGGGGGTGGAAAATTTTATGCACTTTTTTGTTGAATGTAGTAGATTAGATGAGTTTCATAAGTTTTTAAAGGGGATTTTAGTACAACAGTGGGGAGAAGAGATTGTTGCTGGGGTTGAGTGGAGGAGGTTGTTTCTTTTTGGTTTAACTGGGAAAAGCAAAGTTATTAATTTTAATTTGATGAATTTTGTTCTTAGTCATGCCAGATACGCTGTAAGACTAAGAAGGAATTTGGGACATTATGAAGGGAAAATTGTGAGTGTAGAGGTTTTATTTAGAAGTATGTTAGAGAAAGATATAGAAGTAATATATAAATATGGTGGATGTAATTTTGAAAAATTGTTTGTGTGGGGGAGCAATTTTATTGAAATTGGGTCGAATGGAAAACTTGTTTTTAATTATTAATTGGTTTTGGTGGATGATTGTGTTTCTAATAGGTTTTATTTTCTTTTCCTTTTTTGATTTTGTAAAAGGATGAATTGTTCAACCTTTTGATTGTTGATTGAATGTTGTAAATGTTATGTGTTTCTTCATAATAAAAAAAAAAAAAGAAAAAAGAAAAAAGAAAAAAATATGCCCGATCTCGTCTGATCTCGGAAGCTAAGCAGGGTCGGGCCTGGTTAGTACTTGGATGGGAGACCGCCTGGGAATACCAGGTGCTGTAAGCCTTTTGTCCACTAGGGGGTGTGGCATTATTTCATCAGCAACACTGCCTTGTAGTAAGCATTTGATGCTGAATTGACTAAATGCAGCTTCTATGGGCTAGTCTCCCCTGCCCTTTTAATACGATCAAAGTTCCTTGTGTTGTCAGGGAGCAACTGCCTTTTATTTATAAGACAAATAAGAATATTGTTACTGAATGCAGCTTGTGTGTGCTTTGTGCTCCCTCGCCCTGTTCAAATGATCAAAGGAAATAATGCTGGTGAGGAGTGGAACTGGACTGGTGTCTGATGGCCCTGTGTTTTCCATGTTGGAATTACAACCCTTCTTTTATGGAGTAAATCAAAAGCACAAGAGAATGTGAGATGTTATCGATAATAAATCAATTGGTTTCATGCATTTGTCTGTGTGTGTGTGTGTGTGTCTGAATGTGATTGTATTTCGTCATATCGCAAACATTTGTGATATCAGATAGGTTAAGATATTAAAAAGTAATTGGTGATTTTTTCGACAGTGTTGCATGATGGGAATCTAGTGGTTCACTGATATAATCTAGTAAACAAAATAAACTACTTTTTCACCACTCTGTGTGCAAGTGCATTCCTAAACGGCATTTAACGCAGGTCGATGTGATATGATATTATCACAACAAAAAGTGGTTCCCGTTAGCAGAAAATGTTGGCACTGGAGAGACTTGCCCTCCACTAAGCAGAAGAGATACTGTGATCAAGAAGGTGGTTGACCCAGTGTGGGGCTCAGCCATTCCACTCTGGCTGGGCTGACCCCTTTTGAATTTTCCAAATATGGGAATCTCGAATGCAAAATTTATGGTAGTGGTCGTTTGCGCTTTACCCTGATATCTTTGTTAATGATAAACCGTTGCTTGGCGGCAGGCTTAAGGATGACTTGAGTCAACCGACTGTGCTTATGGAGATCTTTGAAGTCAGTTGTGAAAGAGACTTTGTGGACCAATCGAAAGGTGGAAACATTTGTTTGTAGCAAAATATTGTTGGCATTTTGTCTAAACATTATGTTGCGAAATGCAGCATTGTATTTATGCCACGCTGGTACTTCAATCAGGAGATAGTTGAGAAGCCACTCTAACCCCCCCGGTCATGATGTGTCATACGCGCCCCATGCGCTTCCAATATGAAATTGTCCATACATGCGTTCCTCCTTAGCACTGAACAATGCAATAGGTTTTCAACATCCAGAGCTTTTGTGTATTTATTGTGGCTAGTAGGATAGCTGCATGGGAAACTGTTGCTGATGATGTATTTGTCAGAAGTCATTGTATTTGTCCGTTTTTTCCCACAAGGCTGAAATATGTTTGCTTAGAAATGTTTGCAAGGTTTGTTTGTATTTCATCCAACTATCTGTGCTAAAAAGTGATGGCTACAGTATATGTAATTTCTTCCACTTTTTGAGTGAGCCAAAGTTCAAGCTGCTTATCTAATTGGTGAGAATGCAATGTCTGTTTATCAGACTCACTTTGACTTTATATGGTGTGCCAAGAGATGTACCTTCGCTTACGGCCATACCAGGCTGAATATGCCCGATCTCGTCTGATTTCGGAAGCTAAGCAGGGTCGGGCCTGGTTAGTACTTGGATGGGAGACCGCCTGGGAATACCAGGTGCTGTAAGCCTTTTGTCCACTAGGGGGTGTGGCATTATTTCATCAGCAACACTGCCTTGTAGTAAGCATTTGATGCTGAATTGACTAAATGCAGCTTCTATGGGCTAGTCTCCCCTGCCCTTTTAATACGATCAAAGTTCCTTGTGTTGTCAGGGAGCAACTGCCTTTTATGCATAAGACAAATAAGAATATTCTTACTGAATGCAGCTTGTGTGTGCTCTGTGCTCCCTCGCCCTGTTCAAATGATCAAAGGAAATAATGCTGGTGAGGAGTGGAACTGGACTGGTGTCTGATGGCCCTGTGTTTTCCATGTTGGAATTACAACCCTTCTTTTATGGAGTAAATCAAAAGCACAAGAGAATCTGAGATGTTATCGATAATAAATCAATTGGTTTCATGCATTTGTCTGTGTGTGTGTGTGTGTGTGTCTGAATGTGATTGTATTTCGTCATATCGCAAACATTTGTGATATCAGATGGGTTAAGATATTAAAAAGTAATTGGTGATTTTTTCGACAGTGTTGCATGATGGGAATCTAGTGGTTCACTGATATAATCTAGTAAACAAAATAAACTACTTTTTCACTACTCTGTGTGCAAGTGTATTCCTAAACGGCATTTAACGCAGGTCGATGTGATATGATATTATCAGAACACAAAGTGGTTCCCGTTAGCGGAAAATGTTGGCACTGGAGAGACTTGCCCTCCACTAAGCAGAAGAGATACCGTGATCAAGAAGTTGGTTGACCCAGTGTGGGGCTCAACCATTCCACTCTGGCTGGGCTGACCCCTTTTGAATTTTCCAAATATGGGAATCTCGAATGCAAAATTTATGGTAGTGGTCGTTTGCGCTTTACCCTGATGTCTTTGTTAATGATAAACCGTTGCTTGGCGGCAGGCTTAAGGATGACTTGAGTCAACCGACTGTGCTTATGGAGATCTTTGAAGTCAGTTGTGAAAGAGACTTTGTGGACCAATCGAAAGGTGGAAACATTTGTTTGTAGCAAAATATTGTTGGCATTTTGTCTAAACATTATGTTGCGAAATGCAGCATTGTATTTATGCCACGCTGGTACTTCAATCAGGAGATAGTTGAGAAGCCACTCTAACCCCCCCGGTCATGATGTGTCATACGCGCCCCATGCGCTTCCAATATGAAATTGTCCATACATGCGTTCCTCCTTAGCACAGAACAATGCAATAGGTTTTCAACATCCAGAGCTTTTGTGTATTTATTGTGGCTAGTAGGATAGCTGCATGGGAAACTGTTGCTGATGATGTATTTGTCAGAAGTCATTGTATTTGTTTGTAGCCCGTGTGGTCCCGTGTGGCTCAGTTGGTAGAGCATGGCGCTTGCAACGCCAGGGTTGTGGGTTCAATTCCCACGGGGGGACCAGGATGAATATGTATGAACTTTCCAATTTGTAAGTCGCTCTGGATAAGAGCGTCTGCTAAATGACTTAAATGTAAAATGTAATGTAATGTATTTGTCCGTTTTTTCCCACAAGGCTGAAATATGTTTGCTTAGAAATGTTTGCAAGGTTTGTTTGTATTTCATCCAACTATCTGTGCTAAAAAGTGATGGCTACAGTATATGTAATTTCTTCCACTTTTTGAGTGAGCCAAAGTTCAAGCTGCTTATCTAATTGGTGAGAATGCAATGTCTGTTTATCAGACTCACTTTGACTTTATATGGTGTGCCAAGAGATGTACCTTCGCTTACGGCCATACCAGGCTGAATATGCCCGATCGCGTCTGATTTCGGAAGCTAAGCAGGGTCGGGCCTGGTTAGTACTTGGATGGGAGACCGCCTGGGAATACCAGGTGCTGTAAGCCTTTTGTCCACTAGGGGGTGTGGCATTATTTCATCAGCAACACTGCCTTGTAGTAAGCATTTGATGCTGAATTGACTAAATGCAGCTTCTATGGGCTAGTCTCCCCTGCCCTTTTAATACGATCAAAGTTCCTTGTGTTGTCAGGGAGCAACTGCCTTTTATGCATAAGACAAATAAGAATATTCTTACTGAATGCAGCTTGTGTGTGCTCTGTGCTCCCTCGCCCTGTTCAAATGATCAAAGGAAATAATGCTGGTGAGGAGTGGAACTGGACTGGTGTCTGATGGCCCTGTGTTTTCCATGTTGGAATTACAACCCTTCTTTTATGGAGTAAATCAAAAGCACAAGAGAATCTGAGATGTTATCGATAATAAATCAATTGGTTTCATGCATTTGTCTGTGTGTGTGTGTGTGTGTGTGTCTGAATGTGATTGTATTTCGTCATATCGCAAACATTTGTGATATCAGATGGGTTAAGATATTAAAAAGTAATTGGTGATTTTTTCGACAGTGTTGCATGATGGGAATCTAGTGGTTCACTGATATAATCTAGTAAACAAAATAAACTACTTTTTCACTACTCTGTGTGCAAGTGCATTCCTAAACGGCATTTAACGCAGGTCGATGTGATATGATATTATCAGAACACAAAGTGGTTCCCGTTAGCGGAAAATGTTGGCACTGGAGAGACTTGCCCTCCACTAAGCAGAAGAGATACCGTGATCAAGAAGTTGGTTGACCCAGTGTGGGGCTCAGCCATTCCACTCTGGCTGGGCTGACCCCTTTTGAATTTTCCAAATATGGGAATCTCGAATGCAAAATTTATGGTAGTGGTCGTTTGCGCTTTACCCTGATGTCTTTGTTAATGATAAACCGTTGCTTGGCGGCAGGCTTAAGGATGACTTGAGTCAACCGACTGCGCTTATGGAGATCTTTGAAGTCAGTTGTGAAAGAGACTTTGTGGACCAATCGAAAGGTGGAAACATTTGTTTGTAGCAAAATATTGTTGGCATTTTGTCTAAACATTATGTTGCGAAATGCAGCATTGTATTTATGCCACGCTGGTACTTCAATCAGGAGATAGTTGAGAAGCCACTCTAACCCCCCCGGTCATGATGTGTCATACGCGCCCCATGCGCTTCCAATATGAAATTGTCCATACATGCGTTCCTCCTTAGCACTGAACAATGCAATAGGTTTTCAACATCCAGAGCTTTTGTGTATTTATTGTGGCTAGTAGGATAGCTGCATGGGAAACTGTTGCTGATGATGTATTTGTCAGAAGTCATTGTATTTGTCCGTTTTTTCCCACAAGGCTGAAATATGTTTGCTTAGAAATGTTTGCAAGGTTTGTTTGTATTTCATCCAACTATCTGTGCTAAAAAGTGATGGCTACAGTATATGTAATTTCTTCCACTTTTTGAGTGAGCCAAAGTTCAAGCTGCTTATCTAATTGGTGAGAATGCAATGTCTGTTTATCAGACTCACTTTGACTTTATATGGTGTGCCAAGAGATGTAACTTTGCTTACGGCCATACCAGGCTGAATATGCCCGATCTCGTCTGATTTCGGAAGCTAAGCAGGGTCGGGCCTGGTTAGTACTTGGATGGGAGACCGCCTGGGAATACCAGGTGCTGTAAGCCTTTTGTCCACTAGGGGGTGTGGCATTATTTCATCAGCAACACTGCCTTGTAGTAAGCATTTGATGCTGAATTGACTAAATGCAGCTTCTATGGGCTAGTCTCCCCTGCCCTTTTAATACGATCAAAGTTCCTTGTGTTGTCAGGGAGCAACTGCCTTTTATGCATAAGACAAATAAGAATATTCTTACTGAATGCAGCTTGTGTGTGCTCTGTGCTCCCTCGCCCTGTTCAAATGATCAAAGGAAATAATGCTGGTGAGGAGTGGAACTGGACTGGTGTCTGATGGCCCTGTGTTTTCCATGTTGGAATTACAACCCTTCTTTTATGGAGTAAATCAAAAGCACAAGAGAATCTGAGATGTTATCGATAATAAATCAATTGGTTTCATGCATTTGTCTGTGTGTGTGTGTGTGTGTGTCTGAATGTGATTGTATTTCGTCATATCGCAAACATTTGTGATATCAGATGGGTTAAGATATTAAAAGTAATTGGTGATTTTTTCGACAGTGTTGCATGATGGAATCTAGTGGTTCACTGATATAATCTAGTAAACAAAATAAACTACTTTTTCACTACTCTGTGTGCAAGTGCATTCCTAAACGGCATTTAACGCAGGTCGATGTGATATGATATTATCAGAACACAAAGTGGTTCTCCCGTTAGCGGAAAATGTTGGCACTGGAGAGACTTGCCCTCCACTAAGCAGAAGAGAACGTGATCAAGAAGTTGGTTGACCCAGTGTGGGGCTCAGCCATTCCACTCTGGCTGGGCTGACCCTTTTGAATTTTCCAAAATATGGGAATCTCGAATGCAAAATTTATGGTAGTGGTCATTTGCGCTTTACCCTGATGTCTTTGTTAATGATAAACCG
>NW_024060904.1:0-19416 GCF_016432855.1 Salvelinus namaycush
CGGTGTGTGTCTTGGCGTCCTTCTTGGGTGGGCAGAGCTGACACCTCTTCCTCTTACTCGCCTCCAGCCGGGCAGCCGGGGCTGGGTCGGAGGCGGCGGCCGGGCCGACGGCTCGCTCAAGGGCTTGCGGACGAGCCTCGGCGGATACACGCTCGCCCCGTATGACTTTGACAAGTGCTGAGGCGGCTTCGGTGCGGGGGAGACGCTGCCTTCTTTGGATCAAGGGCTTCACGAGCGCCTTTCCGAGCTGCTCCAGGAACACCCTCCTCTTGTTCCGCTTCCCGGGCATCCAGTCGGGGTTGATCTCTCGCCATATGACAAAGGCGTTGTAGGAGGACACGTCGAGGATGTTGTGGAAGATGACCAGGGGCCAGCGGGCGGTCATCCGTCTGCAGCTGTAGGTGCCGACCACCTTGTCTAGGTTGTCCACGCCGCCCTTGTTGCAGTTGTAGTCTAGGATGAGGGCCGGCTTCCGGTCTCGGCGATCGCTAACGTCGGGCTCCGCGTGCCGCGTGCTCAGAAGCAGCACGTTCTTATTTCTCTTTGCCAGGTAGGACACTAGAGTGGCGGTGGGCGTGAAGGCGAACCTGGAGGACGAGACCTGTCTGTCCTTGGACTGGAGCAGCGCGGGAGGGAGCTCGGGCTTGTTCTTTCGCACCGTGCCCACCATGGTGAGGTTCCTCTCGAGGAGCCGCTGCCCGAGTTCGTAGGAGGTGAAGAAATTGTCACACGTGACGTTGTGACCGCCCGGCAGTCCCTCGGTCAGATCGAGGACGACGCGCGCGCCCTGGTTCTTCTCGGGGCCTCCGCCGGCCGCCTTGCCGGTGTACACTTGCATCTTCCAAGCGTAGCTGGACTTGGCGTCGCAGGCCACCCACGACTTGATGCCGTATTTGGCCGGCTTGCTGGGAATGTACTGTCGGAAAGGACAGCGTCCTTGAGGCGAGGGAGAGGGGAGGGAGAGGAGAGGGAGAGGAGATTAGCAGCGTCATACACAGATACATAGACTGCCCGTGCTCTCTACGCTACACGTACAAACACAGATACCAGCGTCATCGTTACCGGCTCACCATCGGGGCGCACTGCGTTTACGTTACACGCAGCCGCCTCCGCCGCCCGTGCTACTGCCGATTGCTACTACTGCCGATTGCTACTACTGCCCGTGCTACTACTGCCCGTGCTACTACTGCCCGTGCTCCACGTTGCTACTCTTGCCGATTGCTACTACTGCCCGTGCTACTACTGCCCGTGCTCTCTATGCTACACGTACATAGACAGATACATTGACTGCCCGTGCTCTACGCTACACGTACAAACACAGATACATAGACTGCCCGTGCTCTCTACGCTACACGTACAAACACAGATACATAGACTGCCCGTGCTCTCTACGCTACGCGTACGTACACAGATGCATAGACGGTACCTCTGAACGGGACCAGTTGTTCGTCCACCGTCACTTCGGGCCCCGGGTTGTAGAGGGCCTGCAGCCGCTCCTCCCACAGGTCCCACACCTCTCTCACGGCCGCCAGTCTGTCGGTGGCGAGTCTCGCGGGTCTCGACTGGCGGTCGTCGAATCGCAGCAGCCTCGAGTACTTGTGAAACGCCTTGAGCGGCATGGTGGCGCGGAACACGGTCCTGCCGCTCTCGGCGTCCCACAGGCTGGCCGCGGCCTCGCCTCGGGACCTGTAGACGCCGGCTAGGATCAGCAGCCCTACGTAGGCGCGCAGGTCGGTGGAGTCCATGGGTCGCCAGCCGTCGCCGTATTTTCTCACCCCCTGCAGATTCGTCATGTCCACGATGATCCTTTCTATCGCCGGTGTGACAAACAGACGGAAGGCGGACGCGATGTCGAGCGCTCGCGACGCGGCGTAGGCCGTGGGGCCCGGCGTCACGGCGGGGCAGGGCGGGCGGATGGCGCGGGGCCGGTCCGGGCCGCGATAGGCCACGGAGGACCATTTGATTTTGCCGTTTTTTGACAGCAACGTCTCCCTTTCTGGCTCTGGCTCTCTGGCTCTGTCTCGCTCTCGCTCTCTGTCTCTGGCTCGCTCTCTGTCTGGCTCTCTGTCTCGCTCTCGGCCAGCGGCCGCGTCTCCCTCTCGCTCTCCCTCCGGCTCTTCCTCCGAAGAGGAGCACGACCGCGAGGCCGAGTCGTCTTCGTAGTCGTCCGCGTCGCGCTCGGGGTTGTATTCCTCACCGTCTTCATCTTCCGAAACGTCCTCCTCTTCGGAATCGCAGTAGTCTTCTTCGTCTTCTTGGTCGACGCTGGAGGATATCTGTTCCAGGACCTGAGCCGCGCTGAAACCGGGACTGCGAGGCGTCGTAGGCGGAGGCAACACGCTCGGCGGGGTCGTATTCCTCGTCGTCGTCGTCGTCCTCGTCGTCGTCCTCATCATCGTCCTCATCTTCTTCTTCTTCTTCTTGTTCTTCTTGTTCTTCTTCTTGTTCTTGTTCTTGTTCTTCTTCTTCCTGACAATATTAGTAGGCTCTCTACGCCCTGCTTACAGTCGTAGGCGGAGGGCTCACGCTCGGCGGGGTCGTATTCCTCCTCGTCGTCGTCCTCGTCCTCGTCCTCTTCTTCTTCTTCTTCTTCTTCTTCTTCTTCTTCTTCTTCTTCTTCTTCCTGACGATATTAGTAGCCTCTCTACGCCCTGCTTACGGTGGCCACGTGAATGGGACGAGGCACGCGAATGGACGAGGCGCGTGGTCGGCCCTGCCTGCTCCTTCGGGCCCTTCGGCCCCTTCGGTCCCATCCGGGACGCTCGGCTGGCCTCCCCGTGTGATAGCACCGAGGTCGTGCACTGAGTTGTTGGGGACAACTGGTCCCTGCCGGGGTCACTCAGACCCGGCCCAGACAGAGGGGAACAACTCCTAACACAGGCCCCGGGTCACTCCGACCCAGCTCAAGACAGGGGTAGGAGGGGAGGGTTTACAACATACACCTTGCTAACGCTGCCGGGGTCACTCTGACCCAAGCCCCCGGGACAGAGGGGAACAACTCATAACGCAGGGCCTACAACAGGGCCCGGGTCACTGTGACCCGGCCCAGACAGGGGTAGGAGGGTTACAACATACACCTTGCTAACGCTGCCAGAGTCTCTCTAACCCACACAGACACTGGGAATCGACTCGTAACGCTGGCCGGGGGTAACTCTGACCCGCCGAGGCAAGGGGAAGGTTGTGTAACAACAGCCATACCCGAAAGGCACAATTTCCACAACCAAGGGAAAGTAGTTTGTAGGGGGGCGTTTTTAGATTCGATATCCAAACTCACACGGGGCCCAAGGGCCCGATGGGGGACAGAGGGCCGTATTCGACACAGGCCCTTGCCCGGAATGTTGAGCGTGTCAATTTTGGGGCAGGACCTTTTACTAGTATCCAGCAGGTGGTGGTGTTGGGTCACTGTGACCCCGGCCTGCCAGGGTCTCTCTGACCCACACAGACACGGGGGAAGCGACTGGTAACGCTGCCGAGGGTCACTCTGACCCCTCTGACGTCACTATGACCCCGCCCACACAGGGGCAGGGGCAGGAGGGTTACAACATACACCTTGCTAACGCCGCCGGGGTCACTCTGACCCCTCTGACGTCACTATGACCCCGCCCACACAGGGGCAGGAGGGTTACAACATACACCTTGCTAACGCTGCCGGGGTCACTCCGACCCACACACAGACACGGGCAATCAACTCGGAACTGCCCGGGGTCGCTCTGACCCGCCGAGACAACGGGAGGGTTATTACATTCATTACTTGCACCACACTACCACCAAGTGGATACTAGTCAAACATCCTGCCCCAGAATTCACACACGCCACATTACGGGCAAGGGCCCTGTGTGCGAAGTGACAGGCTGTCCCCGATTATCAACTAACTATTTCCAAAAGTATTGTAAAACTATAGAAATAACATATCTTTTGGTTAGGACCACTGTGTCTGGTGAGCATTATAGTAATCCTAACCATCCTGTCACCCGGTGTGTTTCGGCATGTACCTTCCCGTCGCTCCCCCCTACTGTTGGTTTCATGTCCTTCTTCGTCCTATGTAGGTGATAGTGGCTGCACTTCGCCCCTGTCTATTGGTTTGTCTCTCATACACACTGTCCTAGTCTCTGGCTAAATATCTCTGTGTCTATAATATATGCACCTGGCTTAGGCTACAATATGATACTCTGTCTCAGTCTCACAGAGTGCATTCGGGAGTTGCTTGCTAGGGCTGACTAATTGACCATGTCTGTCAGGGGTATGTGCTACATTTCCATCCCAATGTAAACAATAAGTTGTGCCTGAAATAGAGTTGGGCAAGTGATGCATAGTGCTACCCCTCGTCTGTGTAAGTGCTGGGAGTGCACAGTCTATCCTATGGGGGATATGAAACACTGTGAGGTATGCCTTGCATAGTAATGACTGAAAGACAGGTGTAGGGGTAGAGATGAATAGTCAATGTAACAACAGGCACTGAACTGTGAGAAGGGCTGTTGAGCTTTTTATTCATATTCTGTCTCATCAGTACATGCTGTACAGTGAATGTGTAATGATTTGAAATGAGCCTCAGGTCTTGGTAGCTGGCAGTGGAGTCCATGTCTTGAGGGCTGGCTGTTCCATCAATGGCTGTGGTCACTGGCCACATAAGGCTATGGGGACCATGTCCAGGTTGGATCAGTGTCTTTCCACTTGTGTGTGTAGTGTGAATAGGATGGTGATGTTCTCTTTTTAACCTTATCGCATCTATACTTTGCTTACTCTTCTCCTCTCCTCGCTGACTTGACGGGGGATTGTGATGCGTGATGGAGCAGCTGCCTTGGTTCAATGTGAACATGTCTCACGGGATAGTCGCACAAACTTTTCACTCTCGGGGAGACGTAGCACGCCATGATGGCTAATAGGGCGTCGAGATGGTGGTAGTGCGTTAACGGCACATACATGGGTCTGGTGAAGAGACTGTCCGTTGGGCCTATAGTCACATCGCCACCTTCGGCGCTGTCGGCTCTCACGTTCACACGGTCCAGCTTTTCCTTCTCGTAATCTGTCAGGGTCCTGTCCTTCAAGAGGAGGCAGTCGTACCAGGCCGCCATAGCCTTAGTAAAGTCTGCGGTTACCTGAGGTGGATGAAGGAGTTACGAGGGTAGGATAGGATAGGGGCTAAGCTTAGGTTGTCCTAAGAGTTTGATTAGAGAGAGAAGATAGTTGTAGTTGCTGTCAGAGAGCTATTCAGAGGTTTGCAATGTCTCTGTTGAAACCTCTATAACCAACGTCGTGTTCTTTCTGTGTGTATGGCTAATGGACTGATATTACCCCCTGAGTGTGTGAGGACTGGAGGCTCTAAGTACATCTCAGCAAATTGCCTGTGTGTGGTGGGATGCTGCCTATACCCCTTCTTCAAGAATGAGTTTCTTGACACTGTCTACCACTGTCCTAGCTGCAATGTTGCTCTGGTTGTAATAAAGAAGTGACGATTACCGCTAATATGAACCGGACACTGTATGGGTTCTCATCGCCATACACACCTAACATTTGACATGTGCCTATTTACAATGTATGACTTTCTTTGAACATGTGTCAATAAAAACTCACCAGACTCTCAGTACATTGTTCCCTTGTCATTTATTCACATACATAGCAAAGCTTATGAGGGGTATGGTCAAGTGAAACAGGATAGTGGGCCACTGGGTTGGACAATAGTTCCCTTGCTGTCGCCGATGTATCATTCGGTTCCGTGATCTAATAAGGAACTAAATATAAAATAAGCCACGTGTAATATAACAAGTGTTTAGAATGGCACGTAGGGTAGGGTCTATTCTTGAGGGACTGCATGCAAGGTTGGTGTCATGTCTTCCCAAGGCCCCAGTACAGAGCATCTGCTTCTCTCTATTGCAGGTGAGCCCTGAGGGGCTGGTGACTGCCTGTGTGGCTCTGCGTTCCCCTTTAGCCTTCCCCCACAAAGTCTCAGCCCATACAGCCGAGGGGCAGAGGCCCTTAAATGAAACTCGACTGTGAATTGTAAGAGTTGATGCTTCTGCTGAAGTAGTCACGAGCTGTGGGGGGGATGGGCACGGTCTCGGGCATGTCTCGTGGAGCATCAACCGTGGTGGCTACTTCGTGCTTCCCCTTTAGCACGGTTGACGTCAGCACCATGGTCACCACGTACATGATGTAGATTATGATGTTGAACACTGCGATAGCGCACTCCATGTTATGCAACCTTTGTGCGTCTCTGATCATGGGTTGGTAAAGCAGCTCCATGCAGCCCGCGATCACAGCCATGAACAGCTCAATGTTCATCATGATGAGGCACGCAATCACGGTCCTGGTGCTCCTGACGGCCTCTGGACGCCTGTAGGGGCCTTCGGAGTCGTCCATTTTGCGCTTGCTCTTGGAGGCGAAGTAGCTGAGTACTATGCTCACCACCATGGCAAGACAGCCGAGCGTGATGAGGGCAATCCCCGAGTGGATGTACGCGTACTCGTAGTCAGGTCTGCCTTCGGAGGAGGAAGTCGTACTCGAGTCTGAGTTCTGCCTGCATGTGGTCCTTGAACCATGCTTGTTGTTGATGAAGTACAGAATGTTGTTGGGAATGGTAAGAAACCCCACGGTGAGAGATGTGATGACAGCAATGGAGGCTCCCAGCTTGCCCCTGAAACGGGCCGCGCTCAGTAGGGGGCCGTTTGGGACCCATAACTTTCTGCTGTTAAACAGCTCCTTGCTCCCGGATATCAGAGACTCAACGCCTCCCATCATTGTTTTTTTGCGATTCATATCTCTAATCTCTAACAGGGGATCCCTTGATCCTTGATCCCAGCTTCTGCTTTGTACTTCTTTACTTACTGACGGTGTAACTTAGCCGTGCCACTTTCTGTTTCTCACAAAGGGACAGGGTTTTCACAGCAGCAACCTATCGCTCATAGAACATTTAATACAATGAAGCTCCAGGACCCTGCGATCGAGTTCCGGGGCTCCGGTGGTGAGCTGTGTGCCAAGTCTACAGCCGACCACCGTTGGTACAAGGTTAAGGGAATCACCAGAACCCTAACTTCTATCATGTGCTGCAGGAAGCGCTCAACCGGGCACAATATGATAAGCATGGATCTGTTCACCAGGGTTGTGAAGGACCTGAACGCCAACCCCGAGAGCTCGCTCGAGTGGCTGCCTGAGTACCTAAGAAACCTTAACGCGCCCGATTCCAAGGGGTCTGCGTTCAAGGAAGCGCTGCTGCAACTGTTCAGGTGTAGAGCCCTGACTCCAGACGCCTGCAGACGCCTGTGGGATAGGAGCCGTATGTCCACAGGCATAGGCGTTGCGGTAGACTCTCAGTGCAAGGGCGTGTTCAACGGAAAGAAGAGACTGTGCGACGTAGGCCCCGTATCCCGCCTCATTCTCACGCAGCTCGAGGCTCTGCGTCTTGCTCCCATTTGCGCAGGCCTCAAGGTTGCCGGTGTGCCAACGCCCGATAGGTCCCGTAAACCCGGATCCTACACGTACCACAACGGCTGTACGCGGGGCTGCAAGTCCATCCACTGCACATGGGGCTTCTACACAGAGGTGGACCTAGTGGCCCACGACACCGTAACCGGAAACGTAGCACTGCTGGAGCTTAAGACCAGAAACAAAGACATTCTTGACCAGGCCACCTTGTGGCGATACAACACGCAACTGTGGCTTACGTGGCTGATGTTCTCGCTCACGTACCCCAGCATGGCAGAGCGGTCTGCTGCGTATCTGGTGATAGTCAGACCAGGCACCAACCAGGTTACCATACGGAGTTGTTTAAGGCCAACGATCTCTAAGACTATGCGCCGCAAGTTCCCGTGGCTGAACTGTTTCTGCTCCCAGGTGCTCAACTGTCTGGCTCCTACGTGTGTGAACATGAGAGTCGAGAGACTCGAGGCCAGCGGAGCGTCAAATGCAAGGGGAGAGTCCCCCCGATTAGAGCCCACCGATCTGTGTTACAGGAACATACTTTTCAACCAAGCGAAAGTGAACACCAGGAAGAGTGTACCGGTGACAATCACCCGAGAAGTCGATTCAGTCTCTCCTGTTTGGAATCGACCAGGGTAAAGAGTACTAAACGCACATCTAGTGTCCTTGCTAGCACCGCAATAGCTCCCTTGCAAACCATCCAAACAGGGCTCGCGTGTCGCCAGCACTAGAGCAGTTCGTTGTAGCAGGGCCCATTGTCTCCAGCGAGGGCCGAGAGCTCCAACCGTACAGCGGGACCCAGGGCTACATATTGCCCGGTTCCACTGTGCCTCTAGACAAACTTTCGACCTACTCAGTCCCGCGCCCGTTCCACTGAATAACACATTGACCGAAATGGGGTTGAAACACAAGGCCATCCACGCGATGCTCGCAAACCCTCACCTGGCGCCGTTTGAATTGATCGACAAACCGTGGCAAAAACAGGATTGGACTCTGATAGACCATCTCATGGTAATCCACAAAGTGAAGGAGACTGACTATATCTGGGATGATCCTCAGACGTCCATAGTTAGCATGGCCAGAACCCTGGCGAGTTGTTACATCTCGGAAAGGACAGGCAGTCAGTGTGTAGTCCTTGTAAAGGACGGAGCGAGAGCTCCTAAACCTGCTGTGAGGGAAATGAGACTAAAATATACACCCGCGCCTCACATTGACTTCTGTAAGCGTAATCTGTGCGCCATAGAATACACCATGATGAAGCTTTTGGCCGACATGGGTATGAAAAACAAGTTGTTTCTAGTGACCGGCGCCAAGGGGGACTCCTCTGAGGATCAGCTCCTAGAGGGAACCTCGGTCGATAACCTGGTGTCTTTCCACCAGAAGTACCTGGAGTACCAGGAGTGCCAGGACGACTGTCTTCTTGCCGACGCGTTCGAAGAGCTGAACCCTCCTGAGTGTGAACTGTCAGACCTAGATGCCAGTTATGCCGACGGCTCGATAGACAGGCCTGAGGGACACGAGGGCATCTTTGTGGCAACCTTCGCGGACCCCGAGACTGTACAATTGTCTACGCTGAGAGACGCCTGTCTAGCGTGTACGGGCATAGAGGCCGACACGCTGCTCGTGGAGTTGGCAAACGTTCTGAAAGGTAGTGTGACCGTGTGCACAGGAGACTCGGACCTGGTGGCCGTGCTGACGGCTGGTGGCCGCGAGGGCATTACCATGAGGCTAGACAATAAGAGCTACCGCGAGGAGCGAGACATGCACATGTCGACCTTCGGGGAGCTGCTGTTTGACATTCCTGACAAGAACCCACCCAAGCTTAGGTTTATGGACTTGGCTTCGAGTGACGATAGGTTCCGAGTGCTCTGCGACATCGGCGCTGAGGACGAGTACCTGCTTCCGATGACTCGAAAGGAACACGACTCATTCGAGGTCATTCTGGACAAGCACGCTAACGTCAACTTTAAGACAACAGTAGCTATGCACCTGTACAGTGTCGGGATAAGGGGATCTCTCTACCGCACCTTCCTGTCTAGGTTTTTTGAGTCGAACGCCCGGGACAGATTGGATCAGTTGGGGCTCATGGTAGACAAGGGCTGTGTCAGTACAAAGGCGGTGTGTTACATCTTCGAAACGATATGCCCCGCATCTGACCAGAGTCCGCTATCCGGCTCCGAGTCGGCTACCCCGCCGTGTACCGGTGTGAAGAGGAAGATCTTGTGTCAGCAGGAGGACGAGGTCCCCGAGCCCTACCTAGACGACTGCGCGGAATATAGCGTGGCACAGAGCAAAGACCAGAAACGTGTCATGGGCGGCATCAAGCAGTTGAGTAATGCGTACAAGAACGGAATGGTACCGAGGGGCAGTTACGGTCGTTTCATGAGGATGAACCGAGCGGGCAGGCACTTTTACCTGCGTATCAAACCAGATGTAATCCGAGACGAGACGGAGCGAAGGGAAAAGCTCTTTTTCATGGCGCTGTGTGGCACCGATTATAACATAGTTCCGAGGGGACTGGGAATTAAGAGATTGATGACCGGAGTGGTGACCAACCACAAGGCCTTTTCCTCTTGGTGCCAAGAGATGAAGAGTCTACTCTGGAGAGTCGGGGGCGCTTCTTCTCAGGACTGCGACTATTACAAAATGGGTATGAAGCTGGCCGGGTTCACAAAGATCCCGGCGACGATCGGGGCTAAGTACTGGACCGAGGTGGATTGCCGATTAATGGCTAAGACAATGAAATACGTCTGCGAACTGTGGACCCTGAAGAACCCGAGACCTGGATCCGAGTACGGGTTCTCTGTGTGCGACGGTCTAGTCCGATTCGACTGCGAAGACTCACTCACAGTAGACGCAGCAATGTGAAATGTACCTTGTGGTGACAAATGGGATATTGATGTGGGATCTTAATGTGAGTGATAAAGAAGAAGGCAGAACAGTGCACCAGTACTAAGGACAGTGTGATCTGTAATACAAGTCTGTGTTGTGTACAATAAACTATATCACCCTGGATTGTCTGTGAGAGTGTTTTCTGTGCCATACTCTTTGTGACATGTGTTCCACCAATATTAATTTCAACTCTATATGAGTTATAGGATGAGTTATAAGGGTTGTGATTTCATCCCGTCTTGGGACCTCACAAGGGTTCTTGTCCCCATATCGTCAGTGCTCAACTAGGACCCTCTACCAATAAAGGGAAACATATAGAAACAGTTCTTTTCACCAGTGTTTATTGCCTTTATAATACACAGATAAACAACATGATACAGGACGCACTGTACTACACATACACAAAGACATCTTCCATTCGCATCTTTATAATGTTGGGAATATCAAACACATGCATGTTGAAGGAAGACACTGCCAAGGAGATGAACTTTCGGTTCGGTTCAGGGATGGTAGTGTCCCTGCACATGTCTTCCAGTTGCACAATCATAGCATTGTCATGGTCGCGGTTTAACTGGAACTCTGCACGTTCTTCTGGAAGCAGTTGGTTGTGAAACACCAGTAGGTCTAGCGCGGACATGATATCTGTGATCCTCCGGTTGTAGGAGGGTATCATAGTCATGGACCATAGATGGTGGATCTTGTCACCGAGTGCAGCGCGTACCTTGTCCGTCAATTCCACGACGGGAGGATCTTCCCTGACTGACACAAAGACACAGGAGAGTAGTTTAGTTATAGAGAGCGTGACGATCCATTCCAGGCCTTGTTTCACTATATATGTGGTTGTACTCACCGAACTTTCCCCGTGGTTTGTTTTCTTTCAGGTCATTATATAAGTACAGATTCGTTTCACGTAACACCTTGAGGAATCTCGCCGCTAGTTCCTCGGTCTGGAGGCAGTGTTCGATGAGCTCATGCATCATCTTAACCTGATTACCCTTACTGTGAAAATACCTGAGTAGATTCACATCATCGGGGTCGTTCGTCAGGACCCCATCCACGATAGGTCTGATGTACGCATGCCTCTCGGCAACGTCGTCCTTGTAACTGTTCAACAACTGGCAATTCATTTTACAGACCAGAGGTTGTGAATAATGGAACTGTGTTGAGCTGAATGTCTCTATATATATTTTACAGTCTGAATAGTGGTATGATACATGACCCATTGTTGGATGCATGTTCTCCCATAAAAGTACCGTAGGTTTGATATAGGATCAGTGGTTGGATACAGGATTCGAGGTTGGCTACATGCACCCTCGTTAAACGTATGAGTCTTGGTTGGATATATGACTTGTGCTCCGATAACTGAGCAGTGCCAGGCTGAATAGCATGGTTGGAAGGTTGGCTACATGAGCCCTGGATGGATACATGAATGAGTCTTGGTTGGATACAGGATTTGAGGTTGGACATATGAGCCCTGCTTGCCTATAACAACAGCAATCTGGGCCTTGGTGTGGACTAGAACAATGTTCATCTATTGACCACATTCTGTACTTGCAATACATTCACGTAGTGTATGTGTGATGTGTTTGGTATCCTTCAAGGTCATAGTCATTGAATGAACTGCATAATAACTTATATATAATATTCGTAAAGAAACACAGTCCCTCACTTTGCCATGATCAAGGACTCACTCTTTATTATAAATAACATATTCATAAATAACGTAACAATAGCAACAGGTGGTATCACTTCAACTTGTTTATTTCGTTTGTAATACAAGGATACACATCATGGGTTGTTACAGGGCCCAGTTGTACTATGCAAACAGAAGGACATCTTCCATTGACATAATGTTCGGAATGTCAAACACATGCATGTTAAATGAAGACACTACCAATGAGATGAAGTTGCGGGACGACTCGGGGATGGTAGTGTCCCTGCACATCTCTTCCAGTTGCACAATCATAGCTTTGCAATCGTTGCTGTTTACCCGGAACTCTGCATATTCTTCGGGAAGCAGTTGGTCATAAACGTACAGTACGTCTAGCGCTGGCATGATAGACGTGATCCTCTGGTTGTAGGAGGGTATCGTAGTCATCAACCATAGATCGTGGACCTTATCACCGAGTGCCGTGCGCACCTTGTCTGTCAATGTCACGGCGGGAGGATCTTTCCTCACTGAAACAAATACACAGAATGTGATTTAGCGTAAGAGCAAGTGTCGATCCATTACAGCCCTTACGCTCACTGTACATGTGTTTATACCCACCGGAACGTCCCTGTGGCCCGTGGTTTTGCAGGTCATAGTATAAGCAGGGATGGGTTTCACGTAACACCTTGAGGAATCTCTCGGCTCGTTCTTCGGCCTTGAGGCAGTGTTCAATTACCTTATGCATCATCGTAACTGTATTGCTCTTACTGTGAAAAGACCCGAGTAGATTCTCACCCTCGGGGTCTTTTGTCAGGACCTGATCGAATATAAGTCTGAAGCCCCGATGCCTCTCGGCAATGTCGTCCTTGTAACTGTTCAACAACTGGCAATTCATTTTACAGACCGGAGGTTGTGAATAATGGAACTGTGTTGAGCTGCATGTCTCTATATATATTTTACAGTCTGAATAGTGGTATAGTACATGACTCATTCATTGGTGGATACATGAGCCCTGTTTGGCCCGTAGACGTACCTTTGGTTGGATACACGAGCCCTGTTTGAATGAATGGTCCTCGGTGGGAAAGGTGAGCCCTTGATGTGTGTTTTAATTAGAAAGTTGGAGTTCCCCGAACTCAACGCTTTGGTCAACTTTACCACCAGTACCATGGCGAGGTTCACATTGGTAAACAACAGGTTTATGAAAAGAGTCTACAAACAGAAACATGTCTTCTGAACCCTTTTTATTGATGTGTACTTCTATGAAATGTTTGTTGATATCAGCCCCACGGTCGAGCTTCTGATACCACAGACGCACAGAGTCTGTGTTGTTGAGTAGAAACCGTTTTGTCCCCGATCCGTTCACCTTGGTCCAGTTTACAATAAGTTCCATCTGAGTCGAGACCTCTAAAGGTACGCCCTCGGCATCTTGGGTGAGCTCAATGATCCTGGATGCAGACATGGTTGTCGTCCGGTCGATACTGAGCTGTGTGTACAAGGACAACCTCACCGTTCTATTTGAGACAAACCCTGTAATAATATTCCTCGATGGGGATGAATAACTACTGGTTGGATGATACACGGTCAATCTGCATTGTTAAGGATGAGCTATGCTATCTAAATGGGGTTGAACACACCAAGGTCAGAGTCGGTAGTCTTTGCATGTATATTTAATATTGGAGAAAAGTATAGCATTACCATAACAATGTAAACCTACAAAAACATTGATTGTACACTTGCCATATCCAAGGTTCATATTCATTCACTACATAATAGACGTTACATAAGCCTGTTACAAAGGTAGCCATTTAACTGTGGCTGTGGTTAGAAACGTATACATTTAAAAAGCTGTGGACGTTTCCAGTTTCGCATGTGGATGATACACAGTTGCTCTCATATTGGATTTCTGTCTCATACAAGAGCAAAAACAGCATACCATACCAGCAGTTGCACTGATAATCAACACTACTGCAACACAGATAATTATATACAACCAATAACTTTCCCAAAAGAGGACACTTTTGTCTGGGTGGTCCTGGTGTAGATCTTGGCCTCTCACAAGGTCCTCCTTTTCAGCCTCGAGGTACCTAAATAGATTGGTGTAGTTGATCTCACCGTCCTCCAAATGGGTCTCGATCTCTTCCTCTTCTTCTTCGCTCAGTGGCCGACCAGTCAATTCAACCAATGCCTTTAGTCCCCCATCAAAATCTCTCGTGTAAAAGGAGTTACCCAGTCGAATGATCTGATCCATGTTCTTCATGGAATCTTCAGGAACTCCAATAACCTTGGCTAGTTTGAGGATATTGTCTTTGTTGTTGATCACTGTAGCGCCTATTGCCGACGCTACCCCTTTGGCCTTGTCAGAGGTGACAAATGTCTTGATCTTTTCCAGGGACTGTTTAAGTTTTTCAGTTTTTGAGGTCTTTGTATCAACTTGATAGGTGCCTCTAGCTGTAGACACTCTACCGGAACTAACCTTCTTGGTTCCGACATAGACCTCACAGTTCTTTGAATTCTTGCATTCATCACATTGAGTAGTCAGGCATTGTTTCATGGTAGAACTGGTGTAACAGAGTACCTTCTTGACATCTCCTCCAGGACATTTGTAGGACACTTCGATTTCATCTGACCCGTATTTTTTCAGACTTAGTCCAGCCAAATTACCGACTTTCACGATTCTGTCACCATCATTCTTCTTCTTGAAGTTATCAAACAGTCTTGTTTCTTTACAGTTCGTTACACCGCAGGTAACACAGACAACTTCCTTATAGTCTTTATATTTGGAAAACACGTTTATGTCAGGAGCATCTACCCTTAGGGTTGAGCCGCTAAGACAATGGACATTGTAGGTCTTGGTCAAGGCTAGGACCTTGTATGTAGCAACAAGAACTACTATTAAGATTATGTTCATGGTTGTCCCCATGGTTTGGGTTTCAACTTAGTAGGACCTCTGTGAATGTGAATGCTGAGGGAGTTGTTACAGCTTGCATATATATATACCCTGTATCTGGAAATCCCCTGGCATGAGGCTTGGATAGAGGAATCCTCCAGTGTCGGACGTTTCTACATAGATATGTTTAACATTGGGTAGAGGATTCCTCCACTGTTGGACGTTCCGACTTTACTTTTGGTTGAATAGATCCTCCACTGTCGGACGTTTCTACTTAGATACGTTTAACATTGGGTAGAGGATTCCTCCACTGTTGGACGTTCCGACTTTACTTTTGGTTGAATAGATCCTCCACTGTCGGACGTTTCTACTTAGATACGTTTAACATTGGGTAGAGGATTCCTCCACTGTTGGACGTTCCGACTTTACTTTTGGTTGAATAGATCCTCCACTGTCGGACGTTTCTACTTAGATACGTTTAACATTGGGTAGAGGATTCCTCCACTGTTGGACGTTCCGACTTTACTTTTGGTTGAATAGATCCTCCACTGTCGGACGTTTCTACTTAGATACGTTTAACATTGGGTAGAGGATTCCTCCACTGTTGGACGTTCCGACTTTACTTTTGGTTGAATAGATCCTCCACTGTCGGACGTTTCTACTTAGATACGTTTAACATTGGGTAGAGGATTCCTCCACTGTTGGACGTTCCGACTTTACTTTTGGTTGAATAGATCCTCCAGTGTCGGACGTTTCTACATAGATACGTTTAACATTGGGTAGAGGATTCCTCCACTGTTGGACGTTCCGATTTTACTTTTGGTTGAATAGATCCTCCAGTGTCGGACGTTTCTACATAGATATGTTTAACATTGGGTAGAGGATTCCTCCACTGTTGGACGTTCCGACTTTACTTTTGGTTGAATAGATCCTCCAGTGTCGGACGTTTCTACTTAGATACGTTTAACAGTGGTTGGACAACACTTACTTAGTTTCTGCTTACATATTGGTTGAAAGGTTCCTCCCTAGTTGGATTGTTGTGAAACCTTTGACTAGGCTTTAAAAAGGCTGGTCTCTTTCTTCAAACCATCTCGCAGTCATGTTTACATTACTGGTGCTGGTGCTTCTTGTTACCCCGAGCAAAGGCTGTGGATTGAACAACAATTGTTGCAAGTGTCCACCTGGGACCAGGTTGGGTGACAGCGGAACCTGTGAAGATCCCCAGTGTACACCTTGTAAGAGTGACGAATATATGACATCGTACAACCGGGAAAGAATATGTCGTCTACAACCATACTGTGATCCCAACCTAAACTTTGAAACACGAGCTTATTATGATCTGACTAAGAGACACACCTGTAGGTGTAAAGACGGATTCCATTGTTCTGATTTCTGTATTCTATGTATTCCCCATACCACATGCAAAGAAGGCTTTGTCCCTATCTCCCTGGGTAATAACACTCACGATGTTCTGTGTGAGCCTATACCGGCTCAACCAACTACTTTTAACCCGGGTGTATTACTTGGCGTGATTGCTGTCTTGGCTGTGGTCGTGGTAGTAATTGCGATCTGCAGAAAGAAGGTTCGGATTCAATGTCCAGATGTAGTTCAAATGGTACGAGGTCTTAATGATCTTACGGTCCGGAACGCACAACCAGTCGCTGCTGTTGATGACAAAGAAGGACTCCAGACAGACCGGGCTACACCACACGTGTCCGAACTGAGAGATGCTAACCAACAGGGACCTCGTGTAATTCAGTGTATTTGTACTATACCAAAGAAAGTATGCCTCATCACATTCATGGTCATAACCTTGACTTTGGGACTGAGCTTTGGACTCGTTATCGTGGTGGACTGGGGCTTGGCAGCTTACTGTGACACTTCGGTTTCTGTCTACACTTTCCCCTTAGGTCATTCCATAACATCCCATGGCCTTGGACAGTTGGAGGCTATACACATGTCCAGTTTTTTGAACAGATGCAAACGGCAAAATGAGTTCACTGTACCCGGAACTGTGAGGTTCAACAAGGCTATCAAGTGCGTCAGGACAACCAATTACCATAAAAAAGGCAATTCTGGCAAACACTCACGAAGGGACAATGATGGCTCAAGCGATTCCATTTCGGGACACCTGGGAGCGTCCGGATCTTTAGTCGGCATAACCGCTTCGGCAGAAGCGTCTTTCAGCAAAACCGATGCGGTGGAAACCATGGTACAGAAAACCGTGTCGACCAGCAACAACGTAGCCATCTCTCTTACCACTTACCATTGTGAAGTGGGTTCTGTGATGGTTTCCTCATACACGCCTAGTAGCGCCTTGAAAAAGGACATGGACACACTGAACAAAGACCCTCACAGCAATATAGATGAATTCCTACGAGAGTGGGGCTACGCATTTGTGAGCTCTATTACAGTGGGTGGATATTACAGTTCATTCAATATCTTCTCAACATGTAACAAAGACGCTATAGAAGGCCTGGACTCTGCCACAGAGCTCTGTAATGAATTAGCTGTGAAAACAGAGGTGACAGGTGGTACGTTTGGGGCCAGTGCCGGTTTTTCAAAGGTTAAGTGTAACACTGAAGGACTGTCTGAGTCCCAAAGAGAAATATTGACGAAGATTGACAAGGAATCTCAGAAACTTCAGGTTGGCGGTGATACTTTGGGCGGTGAAACGGATTGGGAAACCACATTGAAAATGAATCCCTACCCATTGAAGATGAAAATTACTCCAATAACGGAGATTGATGGATTCTCCAAGGACGCTGTAACCCTGATAAAGCGCAGAGCTAAAAGTGTTCAGCTATCTGTGGCTTCCTTGATGGAAAAGGTGCCTGATTTGACCAGACGTTGTTAGCAATGTATATCTACCCGAGTCCAATTGACATGGTACACGTACTTAGCCAATAGAGACATGGATGATTCGGGCAGTGAGGACACAAGGTCCTTTCCCCAAACGTAATGTGTAACATGAAGGTTGCACATTCACTGTAGGGTATGTAGTTCATTTGTGTGTATATTACCCAATGTTCGGATAAAATGTTCCCCCCCATAGCCTCAACAAGGGTTGGAGGAGTTAGCCATGGTTTGCTAGATTAACCACTGGTTGGCTAGATCAACACTTCATATATGACCTACCGTTGGAAAGTGAATGTTGTTAGTGGAGTGACAGTTTAAGTGCAATTGTGGGATGATAACACTGTATACAATCGCTATCTGTGGCACACCTGTAGTCTCATTGGAGTAGCTCGCGCTGTAGACATGGCTGTCTCTTCCAACAAGGACCTGTGTGTCATGATAGATGTCTTTGTTACCAACCATAATGCCCTGTGATGTATGAAACACAATAAAGTTCCCCTTGTGTGACTTCAGTGTGTATATGTCTCTGCTTGCTTGGTGCCACCGTAGCAATAGGGTATGCTACATCAGAACTGCCCTGGCTCATTTCTGTGTCTATGCATTGATAAAAGTTGGATCCTTTATCCTGTGGTTATTAAAGGAGCCTTGGTCAGCTATTCTCCCATGACTCAAATATGGTTGGATAGATGAGCCAGGGTACTAAGTGGGGATTGTACGAGGGCTAGCACTGTATATAATAGCCATTTGTTCTAGGCTTGTAGTAACTCCCCACTGATCTCCCCCTGTAGTCATGTCTATCTCGTCCAACAACGCAACCGGTCTCCTTTCAAGCTCGGGGTCATTGGCAGATTCACATTCGAAGCGAAAGATCTTCGTATACCGAGTAGGAGAGTATGCCCGTTACACAATAATGTGTCATTATACAGGCCTGGACACTATCAAGAACGCCCTGGACAACTGTCCTTTGTTCTGCATGATGGAGAACAAGTATGTGGATAACATTCGGATCCTGAGAAGCCCCGACCGGTCGTGGCTTCCTCACAACTTTCCCTGTACTCTTTTGCCTGATATCAAGGTAGGCGCTGAAGTTCGCATCATTGTGGAACCTACGTGTACACCGCAACCAAATTATCCAGCGAGAAGCATAACGCCTCGAAAGGACATGTTCACTATACGCATAGATATAGATAGAACGTCCTACCGTGCAGGGTTTAACATACTCAATGTCCGGAGGACCTGTTTAACTCCTAGAACATTGCTGCTGGCGGTAGACCCCAAGAAGACCATAAGGGAATCTTTAAAAGACGACGGACGGTTCAGCGCTGAAGTACTCACGGGTCGCTACACTCACCTCAAATGTGAATCCCTGGTGGTCCCTGTGGATATACCCGGTGAGGGTCTGAAATGTAGTGGCCGGTATGTTATATACATCAAAGCACCTAAAGGTGTTAGGGGTCTTCGGAGATCTAGGCGTCGCAAGCGAACCTCACCAGAAATGTAACGCTCCCTTGACCATGTTCCCATACATTGCCGAATAACCGAGAGAGCAGAAGAAATTTGAAGGAGTGTACAAAAGTCATTGGTGTGGTATTCTCATAGACAATGATACTTTGTTTTCTACCCAAACATACCCCTGAACTGTTTGTGTTGTCTGTGTTTCATGATAGAAGTCTTTGTTAGAAATACAAAAACCCTGTGATGTTTATGAAACTGA
>NW_024060905.1:0-19409 GCF_016432855.1 Salvelinus namaycush
CAAGTAGAGTTCCTAGAGAGAGTACATAAATGTTATGCCTTTGCTGACGGAAACTTGTTTTGTTGTTAAAGCCGGCTATATTGTGGTAGGGTTATTTTCTGCCGCCGTCCACCAGAATAATGCACAACTCAGTAGCCTAACCAATACAGCACCCAGTGTTGTGTCCCATGACTACTAGTTAGCTTGCTGACCACACAAGTATGTGAGATCAGATTATGGATGAGTTTGTACATTTTAGAGAAAGTAAGCGCCCCAGTTTTTACCCTGAGCTTCCTCCGTCACAACTCATGTTCCGGTACAATTACATAACTACTGTAGGCTACAGTAATGGACGGGGGAGACTGCTTCAGGTGCAATTGGGAGAAGAGACAGCACAGTATTTACAGTCTACACACGGTGTCATGTTCTTCCACTGTAGCCTACACTGGACACGAGTCACTGGTAAGGCATCCTGTCAATGCTTCAAAACAATCAGACAATTAATTTAAAAGTAATACAAAAGTGAAAGCATTAGACAACACATGTTGTAGTCTACAGGGCTAGTAGCCATATACATTAGATACCATGTTGTAGTCTACAGGGCTAGTAGCCATATGTATTAGACAACATGTTGTAGTCTACAGGGCTAGTAGCCATATGCATTAGATAACACATGTTGTAGTCTACAGGGCTAGTAGTCTAGTATTAGACAACATGTTGTAGTCTACAGGGCTAGTAGTCTATGTATTAGACATCATGTTGTAGTCTACAGGGCTAGTAGTCATATGCATTAGACAACACATGTTGTAGTCTACAGGGCTAGTAGTCATATGCATTAGATAACATGTTGTAGTCTACAGGGCAAGTAGTCATATGCATTAGATAACATGTTGTAGTCTACAGGGCTAGTAGTCATATGCATTAGATAACATGTAGTCTACAGGGCTAGTAGTCATATGCATTAGACAACATGTTGTAGTCTACAGGGCTAGTAGCCATATGCATTAGATAACATGTTGTAGTCTACAGGGCTAGTAGTCATATGCATTAGATAACATGTTGTAGTCTACAGGGCTAGTAGTCATATGCATTAGACAACACATGTTGTAGTCTACAGGGCTAGTAGTCATATGCATTAGACAACACATGTTGTAGTCTACAGGGCTAGTAGTCATATGCATTAGACAACATGTAGTCTACAGGGCTAGTAGTCATATGCATTAGACAACACATGTTGTAGTCTACAGGGCTAGTAGTCATATGCATTAGACAACACATGTTGTAGTCTACAGGGGCTAGTAGTCATATGCATTAGATAACATGTAGTCTACAGGGCTAGTAGTCATATGCATTAGACAACACATGTTGTAGTCTACAGGGCTAGTAGCCATATGCATTAGATAACATGTTGTAGTCTACAGGGCTAGTAGTCATATGCATTAGACAACATGTTGTAGTCTACAGGGCTAGTAGTCATATGCATTAGATAACATGTTGTAGTCTACAGGGCTAGTAGTCATATGCATTAGATAACATGTTGTAGTCTACAGGGCTAGTAGCCATATGCATTAGACAACATGTTGTAGTCTACAGGGCTAGTAGTCATATGCATTAGACAACACATGTTGTAGTCTACAGGGCTAGTAGTCATATGCATTAGACAACACATGTTGTAGTCTACAGGGCTAGTAGTCATATGCATTAGACAACACATGTTGTAGTCTACAGGGCTAGTAGTCATATGCATTAGACAACACATGTGTAGTCTACAGGGCTAGTAGCCATATGCATTAGACAACACATGTTGTAGTCTACAGGGCTAGTAGTCATATGCATTAGATAACATGTAGTCTACAGGGCTAGTAGCCATATGCATTAGACAACATGTTGTAGTCTACAGGGCTAGTAGCCATATGCATTAGACAACACATGTTGTAGTCTACAGGGCTAGTAGCCATATGCATTAGATAACATGTTGTAGTCTACAGGGCTAGTAGCCATATGCATTAGATAACATGTAGTCTACAGGGCTAGTAGTCATATGCATTAGATAACATGTTGTAGTCTACAGGGCTAGTAGTCATATGTATTAGATAACATGTTGTAGTCTACAGGGCTAGTAGTCATAGTATTAGACAACACATGTTGTAGTCTACAGGGCTAGTAGTCATATGCATTAGATAACATGTTGTAGTCTACAGGGCTAGTAGCCATATGCATTAGATAACATGTTGTAGTCTACAGGGCTAGTAGCCATATGCATTAGATAACATGTTGTAGTCTACAGGGCTAGTAGCCATATGCATTAGATAACATGTTGTAGTCTACAGGGCTAGTAGTCATATGTATTAGATAACATGTTGTAGTCTACAGGGCTAGTAGTCATATGTATTAGATAACATGTTGTAGTCTACAGGGCTAGTAGCCATATGCATTAGGCAACACATGTTGTAGTCTACAGGGCTAGTAGTCATATGTATTAGATAACATGTTGTAGTCTACAGGGCTAGTAGCCATATGTATTAGATAACATGTTGTAGTCTACAGGGCTAGTAGTCATATGTATTAGATAACATGTTGTAGTCTACAGGGCTAGTAGCCATATGCATTAGACAACACATGTTGTAGTCTACAGGGCTAGTAGTCATATGTATTAGATAACATGTTGTAGTCTACAGGGCTAGTAGTCATATGCATTAGATAACATGTTCTGGTCTACAGGGCTAGTAGTCATATGTATTAGATAACATGTTGTAGTCTACAGGGCTAGTAGTCATATGCATTAGACAACACATGTTGTAGTCTACAGGGCTAGTAGTCATATGCATTAGATAACATGTTCTGGTCTACAGGGCTAGTAGTCATATGTATTAGACAACATGTTGTAGTCTACAGGGCTAGTAGTATCATATGCATTAGATAACATGTTGTAGTCTACAGGGCTAGTAGCCATATGCATTAGATAACATGTTGTAGTCTACAGGGCTAGTAGTCATATGCATTAGATAACATGTAGTCTACAGGGCTAGTAGTCATATGCATTAGACAACATGTTGTAGTCTACAGGGCTAGTAGTCATATGCATTAGACAACATGTTGTAGTCTACAGGGCTAGTAGTCATATGCATTAGATAACATGTAGTCTACAGGGCTAGTAGTCATATGCATTAGATAACATGTTGTAGTCTACAGGGCTAGTAGCCAATATGCATTAGACAACACATGTTGTAGTCTACAGGGCTAGTAGCCATATGCATTAGACAACACATGTTGTAGTCTACAGGGCTAGTAGCCATATGCATTAGATAACATGTTGTAGTCTACAGGGCTAGTAGTCATATGCATTAGACAACACATGTTGTAGTCTACAGGGCTAGTAGTCATATGCATTAGACAACACATGTTGTAGTCTACAGGGCTAGTAGCCATATGCATTAGACAACACATGTTGTAGTCTACAGGGCTAGTAGTCATATGCATTAGATAACATGTAGTCTACAGGGCTAGTAGCCATATGCATTAGACAACATGTTGTAGTCTACAGGGCTAGTAGCCATATGCATTAGACAACACATGTTGTAGTCTACAGGGCTAGTAGCCATATGCATTAGATAACATGTTGTAGTCTACAGGGCTAGTAGCCATATGCATTAGATAACATGTTGTAGTCTACAGGGCTAGTAGTCATATGCATTAGACAACATGTAGTCTACAGGGCTAGTAGTCATATGCATTAGACAACACATGTTGTAGTCTACAGGGCTAGTAGTCATATGCATTAGACAACACATGTTGTAGTCTACAGGGCTAGTAGTCATATGCATTAGATAACATGTAGTCTACAGGGCTAGTAGTCATATGCATTAGACAACACATGTTGTAGTCTACAGGGCTAGTAGCCATATGCATTAGACAACATGTTGTAGTCTACAGGGCTAGTAGTCATATGCATTAGACAACATGTTGTAGTCTACAGGGCTAGTAGCCATATGCATTAGATAACACATGTTGTAGTCTACAGGGCTAGTAGTCATATGCATTAGATAACATGTTGTAGTCTACAGGGCTAGTAGTCATATGCATTAGATAACATGTTGTAGTCTACAGGGCTAGTAGCCATATGCATTAGACAACATGTTGTAGTCTACAGGGCTAGTAGTCATATGCATTAGACAACATGTTGTAGTCTACAGGGCTAGTAGCCATATGCATTAGATAACACATGTTGTAGTCTACAGGGCTAGTAGTCATATGCATTAGATAACATGTTGTAGTCTACAGGGCTAGTAGTCATATGCATTAGATAACATGTTGTAGTCTACAGGGCTAGTAGCCATATGCATTAGACAACATGTTGTAGTCTACAGGGCTAAGTAGTCATATGCATTAGACAACACATGTTGTAGTCTACAGGGCTAGTAGTCATATGCATTAGACAACACATGTTGTAGTCTACAGGGCTAGTAGTCATATGCATTAGACAACACATGTTGTAGTCTACAGGGCTAGTAGTCATATGCATTAGACAACACATGTTGTAGTCTACAGGGCTAGTAGCCATATGCATTAGACAACACATGTTGTAGTCTACAGGGCTAGTAGTCATATGCATTAGATAACATGTAGTCTACAGGGCTAGTAGCCATATGCATTAGACAACATGTTGTAGTCTACAGGGCTAGTAGCCATATGCATTAGACAACACATGTTGTAGTCTACAGGGCTAGTAGCCATATGCATTAGATAACATGTTGTAGTCTACAGGGCTAGTAGCCATATGCATTAGATAACATGTAGTCTACAGGGCTAGTAGTCATATGCATTAGATAACATGTTGTAGTCTACAGGGCTAGTAGTCATATGTATTAGATAACATGTTGTAGTCTACAGGGCTAGTAGTCATATGTATTAGACAACACATGTTGTAGTCTACAGGGCTAGTAGTCATATGCATTAGATAACATGTTGTAGTCTACAGGGCTAGTAGTCATATGCATTAGATAACATGTTGTAGTCTACAGGGCTAGTAGCCATATGCATTAGACAACATGTTGTAGTCTACAGGGCTAGTAGCCATATGCATTAGATAACATGTTGTAGTCTACAGGGCTAGTAGTCATATGTATTAGATAACATGTTGTAGTCTACAGGGCTAGTAGTCATATGTATTAGATAACATGTTGTAGTCTACAGGGCTAGTAGTCATATGTATTAGATAACATGTTGTAGTCTACAGGGCTAGTAGTCATATGTATTAGATAACATGTTGTAGTCTACAGGGCTAGTAGCCATATGTATTAGATAACATGTTGTAGTCTACAGGGCTAGTAGTCATATGCATTAGATAACATGTTGTAGTCTACAGGGCTAGTAGTCATATGCATTAGATAACATGTTGTAGTCTACAGGGCTAGTAGTCATATGTATTAGATAACATGTTGTAGTCTACAGGGCTAGTAGCCATATGCATTAGACAACACATGTTGTAGTCTACAGGGCTAGTAGCCATATGCATTAGACAACACATGTTGTAGTCTACAGGGCTAGTAGTCATATGCATTAGATAACATGTTGTAGTCTACAGGGCTAGTAGTCATATGCATTAGACAACACATGTTGTAGTCTACAGGGCTAGTAGTCATATGCATTAGACAACATGTTGTAGTCTACAGGGCTAGTAGTCATATACATTAGACAACATGTTGTAGTCTACAGGGCTAGTAGTCATATGCATTAGATAACATGTTGTAGTCTACAGGGCTAGTAGCCATATGCATTAGATAACATGTTGTAGTCTACAGGGCTAGTAGTCATATGCATTAGATAACATGTAGTCTACAGGGCTAGTAGTCATATGCATTAGATAACATGTAGTCTACAGGGCTAGTAGTCATATGCATTAGACAACACATGTTGTAGTCTACAGGGCTAGTAGTCATATGCATTAGACAACATGTTGTAGTCTACAGGGCTAGTAGTCATATGCATTAGATAACATGTAGTCTACAGGGCTAGTAGTCATATGCATTAGATAACATGTTGTAGTCTACAGGGCTAGTAGCCATATGCATTAGACAACACATGTTGTAGTCTACAGGGCTAGTAGCCATATGCATTAGACAACACATGTTGTAGTCTACAGGGCTAGTAGCCATATGCATTAGATAACATGTTGTAGTCTACAGGGCTAGTAGCCATATGCATTAGATAACATGTTGTAGTCTACAGGGCTAGTAGCCATATGCATTAGATAACATGTTGTAGTCTACAGGGCTAGTAGCCATATGCATTAGATAACATGTTGTAGTCTACAGGGCTAGTAGCCATATGCATTAGATAACATGTTGTAGTCTACAGGGCTAGTAGCCATATGCATTAGACAACACATGTTGTAGTCTACAGGGCTAGTAGCCATATGCATTAGATAACATGTTGTAGTCTACAGGGCTAGTAGCCATATGCATTAGACAACACATGTTGTAGTCTACAGGGCTAGTAGCCATATGCATTAGATAACATGTTGTAGTCTACAGGGCTAGTAGCCATATGCATTAGATAACATGTTGTAGTCTACAGGGCTAGTAGTCATATGCATTAGATAACATGTTGTAGTCTACAGGGCTAGTAGTCATATGCATTAGATAACATGTTGTAGTCTACAGGGCTAGTAGTCATATGCATTAGATAACATGTTGTAGTCTACAGGGCTAGTAGCCATATGCATTAGACAACACATGTTGTAGTCTACAGGGCTAGTAGCCATATGCATTAGATAACATGTTGTAGTCTACAGGGCTAGTAGTCATATGCATTAGATAACATGTTGTAGTCTACAGGGCTAGTAGCCATATGCATTAGATAACATGTTGTAGTCTACAGGGCTAGTAGCCATATGCATTAGATAACATGTTGTAGTCTACAGGGCTAGTAGCCATATGCATTAGATAACATGTTGTAGTCTACAGGGCTAGTAGCCATATGCATTAGATAACATGTTGTAGTCTACAGGGCTAGTAGCCATATGCATTAGATAACATGTTGTAGTCTACAGGGCTAGTAGCCATATGCATTAGATAACATGTTGTAGTCTACAGGGCTAGTAGTCATATGCATTAGATAACATGTTGTAGTCTACAGGGCTAGTAGCCATATGCATTAGATAACACATGTTCTGGTCTACAGGGCTAGCTAGCCATATGCATTAGATAACATGTTGTAGTCTACAGGGCTAGTAGCCATATGCATTAGATAACATGTTGTAGTCTACAGGGCTAGTAGTCATATGCATTAGATAACATGTTGTAGTCTACAGGGCTAGTAGCCATATGTATTAGACAACATGTTGTAGTCTACAGGGCTAGTAGTCATATGCATTAGATAACATGTTGTAGTCTACAGGGCTAGTAGCCATATGCATTAGATAACACATGTTCTGGTCTACAGGGCTAGTAGTCATATGCATTAGATAACATGTTGTAGTCTACAGGGCTAGTAGCCATATGCATTAGATAACATGTTGTAGTCTACAGGGCTAGTAGCCATATGCATTAGATAACACATGTTCTGGTCTACAGGGCTAGTAGTCATATGCATTAGATAACATGTTGTAGTCTACAGGGCTAGTAGTCATATGCATTAGATAACATGTTGTAGTCTACAGGGCTAGTAGCCATATGCATTAGATAACACATGTTCTGGTCTACAGGGCTAGTAGCCATATGCATTAGATAACATGTTGTAGTCTACAGGGCTAGTAGCCATATGCATTAGATAACACATGTTCTGGTCTACAGGGCTAGTAGTCATATGCATTAGACAACACATGTTCTGGTCTACAGGGCTAGTAGTCATATGCATTAGACAACATGTTGAGGTCTACAGGGCTAGTAGCCATATGCATTAGATAACACATGTTCTGGTCTACAGGGCTAGTAGTCATATGCATTAGATAACATGTTGTAGTCTACAGGGCTAGTAGCCATATGCATTAGATAACATGTTGTAGTCTACAGGGCTAGTAGCCATATGCATTAGACAACACATGTTCTGGTCTACAGGGCTAGTAGCCATATGCATTAGATAACATGTTGTAGTCTACAGGGCTAGTAGCCATATGCATTAGACAACATGTTGTAGTCTACAGGGCTAGTAGCCATATGCATTAGATAACATGTTGTAGTCTACAGGGCTAGTAGCCATATGCATTAGATAACACATGTTCTGGTCTACAGGGCTAGCTAGCCATATTATGCTGCAGACAAGTTAACTTGGCAGTTATGGTCTGCCTGTATCCACGTTTAGCGTTTCCAGTTTCTAAGTCTGAAGTCGTGAGGGCAGAACTAGGCTCCTGCACTGATTCCGACGTCTCTTCCTCTCTGGTTTCACCTAATCAAATGAACCTGATCATGTGTCTGATCACGTGATTTAATCCACCAATGACAGAAGTAACTTCAAGGTACTGGGGCGTGTATTGTACAGCCTTCTTTAAGTGGTTATTACAGTTTAAGCAGGTTATGGGTTAGTGGATTGTCTTGTCTCCCAAGTCACGGGGAACCATGTAAGCATGTGTAAAACCAGTTGTTCCAGACTGCTGTGTTGGCTGGGTCCTTTTCATATCTTTCCATTGGTTTGTCATTTATAAGGTTTTTCCAGACTGTTGTGTTGGCTGGGTCCTTTTCATATCTTTCCATTGGTTTGTCATTTATAAGGTTTTTCCAGACTGCTGTGTTGGCTGGGTCCTTTTCATATCTTTCCATTGGTTTGTCATTTATACGGTTTTTCCAGACTGCTGTGTTGGCTGGGTCCTTTTCATATCTTTCCATTGGTTTGTCATTTATAAGGTTTTTCCAGACTGTTGTGTTGGCTGGGTCCTTTTCATATCTTTCCATTGGTTTGTCATTTATAAGGTTTTTCCAGACTGCTGTGTTGGGTCCTTTTCATATCTTTCCATTGGTTTGTCATTTATAAGGTTTTTCCAGACTGCTGTGTTGGGTCGTTTTCATATCTTTCCATTGGTTTGTCATTTATAAGGTTTTTCCAGACTGCTGTGTTGGGTCCTTTTCATATCTTTCCATTGGCTGTGTTGGCTGGGTCCTTTTCATATCTTTCCATTGGTTTGTGTTGGCTGGGTCCTTTTCATATCTTTCCATTGGTTTGTCATTTATAAGGTGTGTTCATGATTGACTTGTTTTTGAGGCTTGGTGGAATAGGAATGTGAAGTTAGTCATGTAATATACAATGGAGTCTACTCACTGTTTATGGATGATTACATTTGTTTACATCAATGGATATGTTGGGGGGGGGGCAACTTTAGTTTTTCTAACTACACTGAACAAAAATATAAACGCAAAATGCAACTATTTCCATGTTACAGTTCATATTAGGAAATCAGTCAATTGAAATAAATTAGGCCCTAATCTATGGATTGCACATGACTGGGAATACCGATATGCAGCTGTTGGTCACATATACACAGAGCCTTCGGAAAGTATTCAGACCCCTTGACTTTTTCCACATTTTTATGTTACAGCCTTATTCTAAAATTACTTTTTTTCCACCCTCATCAATCTACACACAATACCACATAATGACAAAGCAAAAACTGGTTTTTAGAAATGGTTGTTAATTTATATTTAGAAAACTAATTTACGCAGTACTTTGTTGAAGCACCTTTTGGCAGCGACTATAGCCTCGAGTCATCTTGGGTATGACGCGACAAGCTTGGCACACCTGTATTTGGGGAGTTTCTCCCATTCTTCTCTGCAGATCCTCTCAAGCTCTGTCAGGTTGGATGGGGAGTGTTGTTGCATAGCTATATTCTCTCTGTTCCTGCCACTGAAAAACATCCCCACAGCATGATGCTTCCACCACCATGCTTCACCGTAGGGATGGTGCCAGGTTTCCTCCAGATGTGACGCTTGGCCTTCAGGACAAAGAGTTCAATCTTGGTTTAATCAGACCAGAGAATCTTGTTTCTCCTGGTCTGAGAGTCTTTAGGTGCCTTTTTGGAAAACTCAAAGCGGGCTGTTATGTGCCTTTTACTGAGGAGTGGCTTCCGTCTGGCCACTCTACTGGACAGATGACTGGTCTCAGACGATCCCGCAGGAGGCAAAGACGATGTAGAGGTCCTGGGCTGGCGTGGTTACATGTGGTCTGTGGTTGAGGCCGGTTGGATGTAATGACAAATTATCTAAATTGACTTTGGAGGCGGCTTCTCTGGCAGAAGCTCTGGTGGACATTCCTGCAGTCGGCATGCCAATTGGCATGCTCTGTCATCTTATCTTGGCAAAGGAGAAATGCTCCCTAACACGGATGTAAACAAATTTGTACACAAAAATAAGCCTTTTTGTGCGTATGGAAAATGTCTGTGATCTTTTATTTTGGCACATGAGACATGGGACCAACACTTGTTTTTCTATTGTTTCTACCTCTACTGTAACGTTGTAATATTAGTTGGGATAATGACCGGGACCGATCTGGTTAGAAATGGCTGTAATTTTAGTTGGGATAATGACCAGGACAGATCTGGTTAGAAATGGCTGTAATTTTAGTTGGGATAATGACCAGGACAGATCTGGTTAGAAATGGCTGTAATTTTAGTTGGGATAATGACCAGGACAGATCTAGTTAGAAATGGCTGTAATTTTAGTTGGGATAATGACCAGGACAGATCTGGTTAGAAATGGCTGTAATTTTAGTTGGGATAATGACCGGGACAGATCTGGTTAGAAATGGCTGTAATTTTAGTTGGGATAATGACCAGGACAGATCTGGTTAGAAATGGCTGTAATTTTAGTTGGGATAATGACCAGGACCGATCTGGTTAGAAATGGCTGTAATTTTAACGGGTCTTTCTTTCCCCCCAACGTAGTTAATCCTAAACCACGGCCCGTTATTCAGAGGGGGGTTCTACAATGCTTTGAGCCTCTCCAAGTCAGGAAGTGAATATCACGTAGCGTGAAATTTCAGTCAATGATTTAATAACATTTGCCCTTTTATTTCAAGATTGATAAATATATTACCATAATGACGTGGACCGAACTAGCCGTTAAACATCCTGTAACGCTCATTCAGATTCAATGGCTGTAGCATAGCGTAGTAACCTGGTATATTTATGTTTACCAATAGATGGCAGTATTGAGTCAAGACGGGGGTTTGCTTCCTGCTGTAGCTATTTCCTATGTCTGCCTATTTAACTATGATTAAGAAAGCTTCAGGTAGTTTTAAGCCAGGTGCATAAGATAATGTAAATCTAAGTTACAATTAAATACTAAACCGTACGTAAGTCTCATGAGTCGTAATTCTAAGAAGCCTTTAAGGATACTACACATAGCGTATTCAAATGATTAGCTAATAAATACTAGAGAAATTATGAATAATAAGCAGATGTTTTTACATGACAATAGACTACTAATGATTAATAAAAACAACTTCAAATACCGAGCTGGTAACGTTAAGTAGCCTCGGTTAACTTAGCTGACCTTCAATACAGGGATTTCAGCAGAGTTCTCTGAGACATTTTTACAACTCATTGAAACTCTGTAAATAAATACATGGGCAAATGATACCAAACATGATAATAGGCCTGAATTATGGTAGGCAGCTAACTGTTAAATTACACTTTCCATCCTCAACGTAGAAGGTCACTGTCTCTGCGCCGGTCGCCTGTGAGTCAGACAACGCTAGCTAGCCAATGGGAGCGTAGTAATACGCCCCTCTGAATACCGGGGCGTAGTTTTGGCTTAACTGCGTTGGGGGGGAAACGAAAGATGCCATTTTTAACCACAAAAGATGGCTGAAAGGACCACTGGTAAATTGTGCTGTAGCAACAGCTGTGTATTTCCACAGAGGAACGCCATTAGCCCCTTTAACCCTGTAGCTGAAACCAGATGTTGGAGTTGAGATCTCTGGATCTTAAAATCCTTCCTCTGTCTTTATCCCAGTAACTCTACCGCTGACTCTCTCCCAGACGTCATGCTAGGAGCCGTGAGCGAGCGGTGGCTCTGTCTTTATCCCAGTAACTCTACCGCTGACTCTCTCCCAGACGTCATGCTCGGAGCCGTGAGCGAGCGGTGGCTCTGTCTTTATCCCAGTAACTCTACCGCTGACTCTCTCCCAGGCGTCATGCTAGGAGCCGTGAGCGAGCGGTGGCTCTGTCTTTATCCCAGTAACTCTACCGCTGACTCTCTCCCAGGCGTCATGCTAGGAGCCGTGAGCGAGCGGTGGGTTGTCAGGGATTACATTATTTGTATTTTTTTACCAGAACTGGGAAAGTTAATCTGAAACAGAATGTCAAGGCTTTTGTACAGGTGTCTTTTTTCAGCTGCATGCTGCTAGAGGCCCCATTTCACACAATTGTTTCAAGAAGCCTCTCTGCAGGCTCTGTCTCCTTCATGTTCAAGGTTTATGGAGAAATGTTCCTCCTTCCTTGTGTGAAAATACTGCTGCCTGCCCCGAGCGGGACAGGGTCTATTTCTGCAGGCAAACAATGATTTATGTTTGATTTGGATAGTCCACCTGTAGATGCTCTACAGACGATCTACTAACACTAGCTCTAACCTTACCCTTCTCCTTATCCTTAACATGAACCCTAACCTCTTAACCCTTACCCTTCTCCTAACCCTTAACATGAACCCTAACCTCTTAACCCTTATCCTTACCCTTAACATGAACCCTAACCTCTTAACCCTTATCCTTACCCTTAACATGAACCCTAACCTCTTAACCCTTCTCCTAACCCTTAACATGAACCCTAACCTCTTAACCCTTATCCTTATCCTAACCCTTAACATGAACCCTAACCTCTTAACCCTTATCCTAACCCTTAACATGAACCCTAACCTCTTAACCCTTATCCTAACCCTTAACATGAACCCTAACCTCTTAACCCTTATCCTTACCCTTAACCTGAACCCTAACCTCTTAACCCTTCTCCTAACCCTTAACATGAACCCTAACCTCTTAACCCTTCTCCTTACCCTTAACATGAACCCTAACCTCTTAACCCTTACCCTTCTCCTAACCCTTAACATGAACCCTAACCTCTTAACCCTTATCCTTACCCTTAACATGAACCCTAACCTCTTAACCCTTACCCTAGCCTTAACATGAACCCTAACCTCTTAACCCTTATCCTTACCCTTAACATGAACCCTAACCTCTTAACCCTTCTCCTAACCCTTAACATGAACCCTAACCTCTTAACCCTTATCCTTAACCTGAACCCTAACCTCTTAACCCTTATCCTAACCCTTAACATGAACCCTAACCTCTTAACCCTTATCCTAACCCTTAACATGAACCCTAACCTCTTAACCCTTACCCTTACCCTTAACATGAACCCTAACCTCTTAACCCTTACCCTTCTCCTTACCCTTAACATGAACCCTAACCTCTTAACCCTTACCCTAGCCTTAACCTGAACCCTAACCTCCTAACCCTTATCCTAACCCTTATCCTAACCCTAGCCTTAACGTTAACCCTTACCCTAACCCTAGCAAGTAATTGCAGGTAGTTTGTTGATAGTATGACCATCCTGTAAGCATCTACAGATGGAAAATCTGGATTATCCAAATGAAGCGTGACCCAATGATTGTGTCCCAAGAGACCTGACCGTGGGTTACCAGGACAACAACTTCTCCTTCAACGTCAGCAAGACAAAGGAGCTGATCGTGGACTACAGGAAACGGAGGGTCGAGCACGCCCCCGTTCACATCGACGGGGCTGTAGTGGAGCGGGTCGAGAGCGTCAAGTTCCGCTGTGTTCGCATCAATAACAATCTATCGTGGTCCAAACACACCTACGCAGTGGTGAAGATGGTACCCTCAGATCCTCAAAGTTCTTCATCTGCACCGTTGAGAGCGTCTTGACTGACTGCGTCACCGCCTGGTATGACACCTGCTTCACATCCCACCGCAAGGCACTACAGAGGGTAGTGTGTGCGGCCCAGTACATCCCTGGGGCCAAGCTTCCTGCCATCCAGGACCTCTATACCAGGCGGTGTCAGAGGAAGGCACAAAAAACTGTCAAAGGCTCCAGCCACCCTAGTCATAGACTGTTCTCTGTTTCCGCACGGCAAGTGGTACTGATACACTGAGTCTGGAACCAATAGGACCCTGAGCAGCTTCTAACCCCAAGGGTGGCAGGTAGCCTAGCGGTTAAGTGTTGGCACGGTAACCGAAAGATCGCTGGTTCGAATCCCCGAGCTGGCAGTTAACTCACAACAACTGCTCCCCGGGCGCCGACACCGTCGATTTTTAAGGCAGCCCTCTCTGTGATCCAGAGGGGTTAAATACAGAAGACTCATTAAGGCAGCCCTCTCTCTGATCCAGAGGGGTTAAATACAGAAGACTCATTAAGGCAGTCCTCTCTGTGATCCAGAGGGGTTAAATACAGAAGACTCATTAAGGCAGCCCTCTCTGATCCAGAGGGGTTAAATACAGAAGACTCATTAAGGCAGCCCTCTCTCTGATCCAGAGGGGTTGGGTTAAATACAGAAGACTCATTAAGGCAGCCTTCTCTGTGATTCAGAGGGGTTGGGTTAAATACAGAAGACTCATTAAGGCAGCCCTCTCTCTGATCCAGAGGGGTTAAATACAGAAGACTCATTAAGGCAGCCCTCTCTGTGATCCAGAGGGGTTAAATACAGAAGACTCATTAAGGCAGCCCTCTCTGTGATCCAGAGGGGTTAAATACAGAAGACTCATTAAGGCAGCCCTCTCTGTGATCCAGAGGGGTTAAATACAGAAGACTCATTAAGGCAGCCCTCTCTGTGATCCAGAGGGGTTAAATACAGAAGACTCATTAAGGCAGCCCTCTCTCTGATCCAGAGGGGTTAAATACAGAAGACTCATTAAGGCAGCCCTCTCTCTGATCCAGAGGGGTTAAATACAGAAGACTCATTAAGGCAGCCCTCTCTGATCCAGAGGGGTTAAATACAGAAGACTCATTAAGGCAGCCCTCTCTCTGATCCAGAGGGGTTAAATACAGAAGACTCATTAAGGCAGCCCTCTCTCTGATCCAGAGGGGTTAAATACAGAAGACTCATTAAGGCAGCCCTCTCTGATCCAGAGGGGTTAAATACAGAAGACTCATTAAGGCAGCCCTCTCTCTGATCCAGAGGGGTTAAATACAGAAGACTCATTAAGGCAGCCCTCTCTCTGAACCAGTGGGGTTGGGTTAAATACAGAAGACTCATTAAGGCAGCCCTCTCTCTGAGGTGGTTTCTTCCCAGTGTAAATCTACTTCTATGGTGTGTCTACCCTCCTGGTGGTTTCTTCCCAGTGTAAATCTACTTCTATGGTGTGTCTACCCTCCTGGTGGTTTCTTCCCAGTGTAAATCTACTTCTATGGTGTGTCTACCCTCCTGCTGTCTGTGTTGTGGGTGACGCTACATTAAGCTGCTTTAAGAACAGCAGCCGCCTATTAACTAGTCAGACCACCGTTTTAATTCAACAAGTAGCTGTTACATGGAAGGACTTTTACCAATGACAGCCTTCCTTCCCTGTTGGAGGCTTAGAGAAAGGACTGTCTGACTACAGCCAACCAGGACTATTCATAGAGACCCTCTGCTGTTTCTATGGCAACAGCTACATAAACTCTGTCATGGAGGCGGGGCATGGTGGATCCCTGGACGGAGGCCATGAAACATAAAACGAACAGGAAGAGAATTTCACTCTTATACGCTCAGTGGACAGTTTATTAGGTTCACCCATCTAGTACTGGGTTGGACACACCTTTGCCTCCAGAACACTGTGAATTCTTCGGGGAATAAATTTGCTCCATTTTTTTTTTTTTATAAAGGGACCTTGAATAAAGGAAAAACCCTGGAATGAGTAGATGTGTCAACTTTTGACTGGTACTGTATGTAAAGTGATATTTCAGTTTTTTTTTTTAAATAGAAAAACAGTTTTTGCTTTGTCGTATGTGGTGGTGTTGAGGAAGGGGGGGGGACTATTAGTGTCCTCCTGTATGGCTGTGTGTTAGTGTCCTCCTGTCTGGCTGTGTGTTAGTGTCCTCCTGTATGGCTGTGTGTTAGTGTCCTCCTGTCTGGCTGTAAGGGGGGGGGGACTATAAACCTTTCAGAATAGGGCTGTAACGTGGAAGAAGTCGAGGGGTCTGAATATTTTCAGAGTTTTGTACGTGTATAGTTACGTACAGTGTGACTCCTCACTGCAGCCCTGTCTCGGATCAGCTCATAGAGAATCCTATAGGGACTATATATAATACATGGTGGACAGCCCATATGGCAGCATGCCCTGTATAGTGCACTACTTTAGACCAGGGCTCATGGGGTAGTGCACCACTGTAGACCAGGGCTCATGGGGTAGTGCACCACTTTAGACCAGGGCTCATGAGTAGTGCACTACTTTTGACCAGGGCTCATGGGTAGTGCACTACTTTTGACCAGGGCTCATGGGTAGTGCACTACTTTTGACCAGGGCCCCATGGGTAGTGCACTGCTTTTGACCAGGGCCCCATGGGTAGTGCACTACTTTTGACCAGGGCCCCATGGGTAGTGCACTACTTTAGACCAGGGCCTATAGGGTCTCACTATAAAGGGAATAGGATGCCATTTGGCATACAACCAGGCTTTACATCTGGTGGGGTCGTCCACTCACGGGGACGTGCTGGGTTCTCTCCCTGAGTCCCCACTGAACCCAATACCCCCCCCAGACAAGCTTGGACCCCAGGATGTAAATGAAGAGCACATGTTGGATCAAATCTGTGTTGTGAAACAGCCACAGCTCCCCCCATGTGTAGGGAGTGGTAGTGCACCCTAACAGCAGGCTACATGGAGGACTACAGGAAACTCAGGAGACTGTTGTGAAACAGCCACAGCTCCCCCCATGTGTAGGGAGTGGTAGTGCACCCTAACAGCAGGCTACATGGAGGACTACAGGAAACTCAGGAGACTGTTGTGAAACAGCCACAGCTCCCCCATGTGTAGGGAGTGGTAGTGCACCCTAACACCAGGCTACATGGAGGACTACAGGAAACTCAGGAGCCTGGTTCAGTACAGCAGCTCTTAGCAGCCTGTGATTTATGATGCTTTCGGTGTTTCAGCTTGTTGCTGTAGTTGAACTGAATGTGTCCTTTCTGTGTTCTCTTGGTGGTAAATGATTTGACGCTGATCGTTTCCTATTTCTCTGGTCTCTACACAGGCTCGTCTTCGGGACCCTGTATCCTGCGTACTATTCATACAAAGCAGTGAAAACCAAAAATGTCAAGGAATATGTAAGTACAAAGACCCTTATTTCAACATCATTGATTTCATCATACTAGTGTGTGTGTGTGTGTGTGTGGGGTTCCCCCAAGGGCGTAAAGCGAGGGTAAGTGGACGAGGGTGTGTCTTTTTTATGAGTTTGAAAAGCAGCCCATGTCTGGTCTGACGGTATTGAGAACAAGTCCAGGCATGTGAATGGGAGTTAACTGCCTATGACTGGAACCAACACATTGACATGCCTGTCTGTGGAGACGTGTAGCAGGACACTGTGAAGGCTGGGCTCCTGTTCTTACTAGAATCATCCAAGCAGGTGCCTTACAGGAATGCTATATTGAGCGTGTGGCCAACAGGTTTAGGAGAGGTTCTTTATGAGGATATCATCGGTCTCCTCTCCTCCATCTCTCCCTCCTCTCCTCAGCCCTTTCTCCTCTCCTCCATCTCTCCCTCCTCTCCTCAGCCCTTTCTCCTCTCCTCAGCCCTTTCTCCTCTCCTCAGCCCTTTCTCCTCTCCTCAGCCCTTTCTCCTCTCCTCAGCCCTTTCTCCTCTCCTCCATCTCTCCCTCCCCTTGTCCTCCGTCTCTCCCTCCCCTTGTCCTCCGTCTCTCCCTCCCCTTGTCCTCCGTCTCTCCCTCCCCTTGTCCTCCGTCTCTCCCTCCCCTTGTCCTCCGTCTCTCCCTCCTTCCTCTCCTCAGCTAATAAATGTACTGAGTCGGAGCAAACATAGCTAGCTATATAGCCTGATAATACCATTGATGGTGTGGACCTAAAGCAGCATGTTTGTGCAACAGTATCTTCTACTTTAAAGAGGGAAAGGCGAAGCATGAATGTTAGCTACATGAAGTAGCTAAGAGAGAACGTTTAATGTAACCAAAGATTATAGGGTCCCCTAGGAAACCCTGACCAACACTTTGGTTCCTACCATGTCACAATAATGCCTCTGGCATTTAATTAATTGTCATGTCAAACAACACTTTATTCAAAGTGCCTACTTATCTTCTAACTACATAATTAGAATAATAATTTTTCCATTATTCCGACAGTTCACACAAGTGTTCTGATCTAAATCTCAATTGCAACGTTTGGTTAAAAATAAGGCCTAGATTATTTGCCCGTATCGTGCAGCCCTACATGGCAGTGTGGAAATAATCTCAAATGAGTGCAGGAAATTCAGAAATGTAAATTGGTTTGAAGTTTATTTGAACAGTATAAAACAATCAGAATGGAGAAAAGACTCATTGAAATCACTTAGAATGTATGTGTTGTCACTCTCTACTCCTAAAGCATTAGGATATTTGGGTTATATCGCCCAGCCTTACACCCAGACAACTTCTCTTCAAAGAATTGTGTTGTGTAGTATTGTTGCCTGTCTCCGTTTCATAGACAGAGCATCATATCTATCTAGGCAGAAGTGGAGTTTTGGTAGTATTTTATTAGGATCTCTATCTGTTTCCAAGGCAGCGGCTGCTCTTCCTGGGGTCCAAACAGGAAACAACACCATAAATGGAATACATAATATTCATAGCACTACATACAGTGCATTCGAAAAGTACTCAGACCCCTTTCCCACATTGTTACACTACAGCCTTGCTCTAAATGTGTTTAAATAAAACATTTCCCCCATCCATCTACACACAGTACCCTATAATGACAAAGGGAAAACAGGTTATTATAATATTTTGCTAATTTACTTAAAGTGTTCAGACCTTTTGCTATGAGACTTGAAATTGAGCTCAGGTGCATCCTGTTTCCATTGATCAGCCTGGAGATGTTTCTACAACTTGATTGGAGTCCACCTGTGGTAAATTAAATTGATTGGACATGATATGGAAAGGCACACACCTGTCTACACTACCGGTCAAAAGTTTTAGGACACCTACTCATTCAAGGGTGTTTCTTTATTTTCTACATTGGTGAATAGTAGTGAGGACATCAACTATGAAATAACACATATGGAATCATGTAGTAACCAAAAAAGTGTTAAACAAATCAAAATATATTTGGGATTCTTCAAATAGCCACCCTTTGCCTTGATGACAGCTTTGCACACTCTTGGCATTCTCTCAACCAGTTTCACCTGGAATGCTTTTCCAACAGTCTTGAAGGAGTTCCCACATATGCTGAGCACTTGTTGGCTGCTTTTCCTTCACTCTGCGGTCCGACTCATCCCAAACCATCTCAATTTGGTTGACGTCGGGGGATTGTGGAGG
>NW_024060906.1:0-10000 GCF_016432855.1 Salvelinus namaycush
TATGTAATAACCATAAGGACAGACCACCAGTCCTGAGTATGTAATAACCAGGTAGACAGACCATCCGTCCTGGAGTATGTAATAACCATGTAGACAGACCACCAGTCTGGATATGTTAATAACCGTATAAGGACAGACAACCAGTCTGAGTGATGTAATAGACCAGTGTAGACAGAACCACAATGTCTGAGTATTAATAACCATAGTACAGACATGACCACAGTCTCTGTAGGTATATATAACACAGTGTAGTACAGACCACCAGTCTGAGTAGGTAATAACCAGTGAGACCGACCACCAGTCTGTAGATGTATAACCCTAGTAGGACAGACCACCAGTGCTGAGTAGTTAATAACCATGTAAGGACAGACCACATGTCCTGAGTATGTAATAACCATGTAAGGACAGACCACCAGTCTGAGTAGATAATAACCGTGTAGACAGACCACCATCGAGTAGTATACAGTGGTAGCCGACCACGCAGTCTGGAGTATGTAATAACCATGTAGGACAGACCACCAGTCTGAGTATGTAATAACCATGTAGACAGACCACCATGTCTGAGTATGTAATAACCATGTAGGACAGACCACCAGTCTGAGTATGTACTAACCATGTAGGACAGGACCACCAGTCTGAGTATGTAATAACAGTGTAGATCAGACTCACCAGTCTGAGTATGTAATAACCATGTAGACAGACCACCAGTCTGAGTATGTAATAACCATGTAGACAGACCACCAGTCTGAGTATTAATAACCATGTAGACAGACCACCAGTCTGAGTATGTAATAACCGTGTAGATAGACCACCAGTCTGAGTATGTAATACCATAAGGACAGACCACATGTCTGAGTATGTAATAACCATAAGGACAGACCACCAGTCTGAGTATGTAATAACCATGAAGACAGACCACCAGTCTGAGTATGTAATAACCATGAAGACAGACCACCAGTCTGAGTATGTAATAACCATGTAGACAGACCACCAGTCTGAGTATGTATTAACCATGTAGACAGACCACCAGTCTGAGTATGTAATAACCGTGTAGACAGACCACCAGTCTGAGTATGTAATAACCGTGTAGACAGACCACCAGTCTGAGTATGTAATAACCGTGTAGCCAGACCACCAGTCTGAGTATGTAATAACCATAAGGAAAGACCACCAGTCTGAGTATGTAATAACCATGTAGACAGACCACCAGTCTGAGTATGTAATAACCGTGTAGACAGACCACCAGTCTGAGTATGTAATAACCGTGTAGACAGACCACCAGTCTGAGTATGTAATAACCATAAGGACAGACCACCAGTCCTGAGTATGTAATAACCATGGTAGACAGACCACCAGTCTGAGTATGTAATAACCATGTAGATAGACCACCAGTCTGAGTAGGTAATAACCATGTAGACAGACCACCAGTCTGGAGTATGTAATAACCATGTAGACAGACCACCAGTCGCAGTATGTAATAAACCGTGTAGATAGACCACCAGTCTGAGTATGTATAACCCTGTAGACAGACCACCAGTCTGAGTAGGTAATAACCGTGTAGACAGACCACCAGTCTGAGTATGTAATAACCATGTAGACAGACCACCAGTCTGAGTATATAATAACCGTTTAGACAGACCACCAGTCTGAGTATGTAATAACCGTGTAGACAGACCACCAGTCTGAGTATGTAATAACCATGTAGACAGACCACCAGTCTGAGTATGTAATAACCATAAGGACAGACCACATGTCTGAGTATGTAATAACCATGTAGACAGACCACCAGTCTGAGTATGTAATAACCATGTAGACAGACCACCAGTCTGAGTATGTAATAACCATAAGGACAGACCACATGTCTGAGTATGTAATAACCGTGTAGACAGACCACCAGTCTGAGTATGTAATAACCGTGTAGACAGACCACCAGTCTGAGTATGTAATAACCATGTAGACAGACCACCAGTCTGAGTATGTAATAACCATAAGGACAGACCACATGTCTGAGTATGTAATAACCGTGTAGACAGACCACCAGTCTGAGTATGTAATAACCGTGTAGACAGACCACCAGTCTGAGTATGTAATAACCATAAGGACAGACCACATGTCTGAGTATGTAATAACCGTGTACACAGACCACCAGTCTGAGTATGTAATAACCGTGTACACAGACCACCAGTCTGAGTATGTAATAACCGTGTAGACAGACCACCAGTCTGAGTATGTAATAACCGTGTAGACAGACCAGCAGTCTGAGTATGTAATAACCATAAGGACAGACCACATGTCTGAGTATGTAATAACCATGTAGACAGACCACCAGTCTGAGTATGTAATAACCATGTAGACAGACCACCAGTCTGAGTATGTAATAACCATGTAGACAGACCACCAGTCTGAGTATGTAATAACCATGTAGACAGACCACCAGTCTGAGTATGTAATAACCATGTAGACAGACCACCAGTCTGAGTATGTAATAACCATGTAGACAGACCACCGGTCTGAGTATGTAATAACCATGTAGACAGACCACCAGTCTGAGTATGTAATAACCGTGTAGACAGACCACCAGTCTGAGTATGTAATAACCATGTAGACAGACCACCAGTCTGAGTATGTAATAACCGTGTAGACAGACCACCAGTCTGAGTATGTAATAACCATAAGGACAGACCACCAGTCTGAGTATGTAATAACCATGTAGACAGACCACCAGTCTGAGTATGTAATAACCATAAGGACAGACCACATGTCTGAGTATGTAATAACCATAAGGACAGACCACCAGTCTGAGTATGTAATAACCATAAGGACAGACTACCAGTCTGAGTATGTATTAACCATGTAGACAGACCACCAGTCTGAGTATGTAATAACCATGTAGACAGACCACCAGTCTGAGTATGTAATAACCATGTAGACAGACCACCAGTCTGAGTATGTAATAACCGTGTAGACAGACAACCAGTCTGAGTATGTAATAACCATGTAGACAGACCACCAGTCTGAGTATGTAATAACCGTGTAGACAGACCACCAGTCTGAGAATGTAATAACCATGTAGACAGACCACCAGTCTGAGTATGTAATAACCGTGTAGACAGACCACCAGTCTGAGTATGTAATAACCATAAGGACAGACCACCAGTCTGAGTATGTAATAACCATGTAGACAGACCACCAGTCTGAGTATGTAATAACCGTGTAGACAGACCACCAGTCTGAGAATGTAATAACCATGTAGACAGACCACCAGTCTGAGTATGTAATAACCGTGTAGACAGACCACCAGTCTGAGTATGTAATAACCATAAGGACAGACCACCAGTCTGAGTATGTAATAACCATGTAGACAGACCACCAGTCTGAGTATGTAATAACCATGTAGACAGACCACCAGTCTGAGTATGTAATAACCATGTAGACAGACCACCAGTCTGAGTATGTAATAACCATGTAGACAGACCACCAGTCTGAGTATGTAATAACCGTGTAGACAGACCACCAGTCTGAGTATGTAATAACCGTGTAGATAGACCACCAGTCTGAGTATGTAATAACCATAAGGACAGACCACATGTCTGAGTATGTAATAACCATAAGGACAGACCACCAGTCTGAGTATGTAATAACCATAAGGACAGACCACCAGTCTGAGTATGTAATAACCATGAAGACAGACCACCAGTCTGAGTATGTAATAACCATGAAGACAGACCACCAGTCTGAGTATGTAATAACCATGTAGACAGACCACCAGTCTGAGTATGTAATAACCGTGTAGACAGACCACCAGTCTGAGTATGTAATAACCATGTAGACAGACCACCAGTCTGAGTATGTAATAACCATAAGGACAGACCACCAGTCTGAGTATGTAATAACCGTGTAGACAGACCACCAGTCTGAGTATGTAATAACCGTGTAGACAGACCACCAGTCTGAGTATGTAATAACCGTTTAGACAGACCACCAGTCTGAGTATGTAATAACCGTGTAGACAGACCACCAGTCTGAGTATGTAATAACCATGTAGACAGACCACCAGTCTGAGTATGTAATAACCATGTAGACAGACCACCAGTCTGAGTATGTAATAACCGTGTAGACAGACCACCAGTCTGAGTATGTAATAACCGTGTAGACAGACCACCAGTCTGAGTATGTAATAACTATGTAGACAGACCACCAGTCTGAGTATGTATTAACCGTGTAGACAGACCACCAGTCTGAGTATGTAATAACCGTTTAGACAGACCACCAGTCTGAGTATGTAATAACCGTGTAGACAGACCACCAGTCTGAGTATGTAATAACCATGTAGACAGACCACCAGTCTGAGTATGTAATAACCATAAGGACAGACCACATGTCTGAGTATGTAATAACCATGTAGACAGACCACCAGTCTGAGTATGTAATAACCATGTAGACAGACCACCAGTCTGAGTATGTAATAACCATAAGGACAGACCACATGTCTGAGTATGTAATAACCGTGTAGACAGACCACCAGTCTGAGTATGTAATAACCGTGTAGACAGACCACCAGTCTAAGTATGTAATAACCGTGTAGACAGACCACCAGTCTGAGTATGTAATAACCATGTAGACAGACCACCAGTCTGAGTATGGTGAACCCTAATCAACCCTGCACTATCCAGGGGACGACCAATCACATGCTGCATGGTGAACCTTAATCATCCTTGCACTATCCAGGGGACGACCAATCACATGCTGCATGGTGAACCTTAATCATCCCTGCACTATCCAGGGGACGGCCAATCACATGCTGCATGGTGAACCTTAATCATCCCTGCACTATCCAGGGGACGACCAATCACATGCTGCATGGTGAACCCTAATCAACCCTGCACTATCCAGGGGACGACCAATCACATGCTGCATGGTGAACCCTAATCATCCCTGCACTATCCAGGGGACGACCAATCACATGCTGCATGGTGAACCCTAATCATCCCTGCACTATCCAGGGGACGACCAATCACATGCTGCATGGTGAACCCTAATCATCCCTGCACTATCCAGGGGACGACCAATCACATGCTGCATGGTGAACCCTAATCATCCCTGCACTATCCAGGGGACGACCAATCACATGCTGCATGGTGAACCCTAATCATCCCTGCACTATCCAGGGGACGACCAATCACATGCTGCATGGTGAACCCTAATCAACCCTGCACTATCCAGGGGACGACCAATCACATGCTGCATGGTGAACCTTAATCAACCCTGCACTATCCAGGGGACGACCAATCACATGCTGCGTGGTGAACCTTAATCAACCCTGCACTATCCAGGGGACGACCAATCACATGCTGCGTGGTGAACCCTAATCATCCCTGCTCTATCCAGGGGACGACCAATCACATGCTGCATGGTGAACCCTAATCATCCCTGCACTATCCAGGGGACGGCCAATCACATGCTGCATGGTGAACCCCTTTCACCCCAAAAATATAATGTCACAAAAAAAGGATTACGCAACACTTCAGTGTTGAAACACAAGAAGTGTTAAAACACTGAAAAGGTAAGGAATAAGTGATATAAACAGATTGGATCTAAGGCTGTGTGAACAGATGTACACGTTGAACACTACATTTACGATAGCAAAACGGCTTCCGCACGGTAATGACTGGGTGTTTTAGAGGTCACAGATAAAAGGTTACAGCAATTCTGGGTGTTTTAGAGGTCACAGATGAACGGTTACAGGAATTCTGGGTGTTTTAGAGGTCACAGATGAACGGTTACAGGAATTCTGGGTGTTTTAGAGGTCACAGATGAACGGTTACAGCAATTCTGGGTGTTTTAGAGGTCACAGATGAAGGGTTACAGCAATTCTGGGTGTTTTAGAGGTCACGGCTGAAGGGTCACCTTCGTGTTCAGTACACACTCCGGGTGTTATTGGGGCCTTTGCTATTTCAGTCACGACTTTCCAACCCACTTCACTAACTTCCTGAGATGTAGGTGAGCATCTACGGGGCATGGGCATCACACCAGTGAACAGAATCTAAAACGGGATCCTTTGGAATAGCTGCCGTACGTTTCACCTCATCTGACCATCTGCTCCTCAGATTTACAAGTAGAGTAGATTTGATGTCAACATCCATTAGGCCAATGGTAACTGAAATGGACTGTTAATAGACTCTGTGGCAAATTGGAAACCCACTCTCAGGGTTAACGCTATTGTAGAGAGGGGAGGAAAGACAGACACACAGACACATACACACGCACACACCCGCACTCAGACACACACACACAGACACGCACACAGACACACACGGCAGGTTCCTCAAATCACTTCTGATGAGATGCTGGTTACAGCTGACTTTGCTGGGTCAAAGGACTCATGTCATTCAGGGAAAGAAAAAGTTGGATCCGAATGACAATCTAGCATTATCCAATCCAACTGAGTGCCCAGAGAAACTCAGTGACCCTGGTGGTTGCTATATCTTGATAGGATTCGCTGAACAGGGAAAAGTGGTCCCATATTCAGCAACCCCGTTGAGTGTAAATGCATCAAACTGCCTCGAAATCCAACATACATGCTTTTAGAGACACAGCTTTCCCTCTATGCCGGGGGATTGGTGAGTAGGGGTTCAGTCGGGGGATTGGTGAGTAGGGGTTCAGTCGGGGGATTGGTGAGTGGGGGTTCTGTTGGGGGATTGGTAAGTGGGGGTTCTGTTGGTGAGTGGGGGTTCTGTTGGGGGGTTGGTGAGTGGGGGTTCTGTTGGGGGGGTTGGTGAGTGGGGGTTCTTTTGGGGGGTTGGTGAGTGGGGGTTGTTGTCCACTTAGCTCACAGTAAGCATCAAGGTTGAGGAGCATCGATACTCCAGGGAATGTTACAGGACTGAATCCCCAGGAAACGAGTGGAACTGTCGGAGGAGAGAGGGAGCTGAAAAGGTCACTTTCACAGTGGTGTCTCAACTAAGAACATGCAGTATCAAAAAGACAAACAACCGAGAAGGGCAAACATGGAGGCAGCTACTCCAACTGTTCATGATAGATCTGTCCGCTGGTAGAGTCCTGAACTGTTCATGATAGATCTGCCTGCTGGTAGAGTCCTGAACTGTTCATGATAGATCTGTCCGCTGGTAGAGTCCTGAACTGTTTATGATAGATCTGCCTGCTGGTAGAGTCCTGAACTGTTTATGATAGGTATGCTCACTGGTAGAGTCCTGAACTGTTCATGATAGATCTGCCTGCTGGTAGAGTCCTGAACTGTTCATGATAGATCTGTCCGCTGGTAGAGTCCTGAACTGTTTATGATAGATCTGCCTGCTGGTAGAGTCCTGAACTGTTTATGATAGGTATGCTCACTGGTAGAGTCCTGAACTGTTTATGATAGATCTGCCCGCTGGTAGAGTCCTGAACTGTTCATGATAGGTATGCTCACTGGTAGAGTCCTGAACTGTTTATGATAGATCTGCCTGCTGGTAGAGTCCTGAACTGTTTATGATAGGTATGCTCACTGGTAGAGTCCTGAACTGTTCATGATAGGTATGCTCACTGGTAGAGTCCTGAACTGTTCATGATAGGTATGGTCACTGGTAGAGTCCTGAACTGTTCATGATAGGTATGCTCACTGGTAGAGTCCTGAACTGTTTATGATAGGTATGCTCACTGGTAGAGTCCTGAACTGTTTATGATAGATCTGCCTGCTGGTAGAGTCCTGAACTGTTTATGATAGGTATGCTCACTGGTAGAGTCCTGAACTGTTCATGATAGGTATGCTCACTGGTAGAGTCCTGAACTGTTCATGATAGGTATGCTCACTGGTAGAGTCCTGAACTGTTTATGATAGATCTGCCTGCTGGTAGAGTCCTGAACTGTTTATGATAGGTATGCTCACTGGTAGAGTCCTGAACTGTTCATGATAGGTATGCTCACTGGTAGAGTCCTGAACTGTTCATGATAGGTATGCTCACTGGTAGAGTCCTGAACTGTTCATGATAGGTATGCTCACTGGTAGAGTCCTGAACTGTTCATGATAGGTATGCTCACTGGTAGAGTCCTGAACTGTTTATGATAGGTATGCTCACTGGTAGAGTCCTGAACTGTTTATGATAGATCTGCCTGCTGGTAGAGTCCTGAACTGTTTATGATAGGTATGCTCACTGGTAGAGTCCTGAACTGTTCATGATAGGTATGGTCACTGGTAGAGTCCTGAACTGTTCATGATAGGTATGCTCACTGGTAGAGTCCTGAACTGTTCATGATAGGTATGCTCACTGGTAGAGTCCTGAACTGTTCATGATAGGTATGGCCACTGGTAGAGTCCTGAACTGTTCATGATAGGTATGCTCACTGGTAGAGTCCTGAACTGTTCATGATAGGTATGCTCACTGGTAGAGTCCTGAACTGTTCATGATAGATCTGTCCGCTGGTAGAGTCCTGAACTGTTCATGATATGTATGCTCATTGGTAGAGTCCTGAACTGTTCATGATAGATCCTCCTACTGGTAGTGTCCTGAATGTGTTTATTTTCCTATCCACTTTTCTGTGCAGAGAGCCTGGTCTCTGGGCGTTTCGACAGCAGATCGTTTGATCTTTCAGACGGTGTTTGTCATCACAGGCTGAGGAACAGATGCTGTTATGGAGGACAGGACAGCTCCGACACACACTCTAGATGAGACATTCGAGATGAAATGTCTGAGCCGTTTTATCCACATCAAAACATTTATTTTTATCTCATCTTTCATCACAGGCCTATGTACTTTAATGGTGTTAAAACGCCGCCTCCCTGTGTGAAGAACAATGATTTACTTGTTCAAGTGCTTTTCACAACTATCTGAACAGAGTCAGTTAACTATTAGAGACCAAATGTAACATTACACAGCTCTCATACAAGAACAAGAACATTATATAATTGCTAATTAACAAGCTAATTACATTCAGTTATATGGTCCATATCACTTCAGGTGTTTTTGCTCCATTCACAGACTACCCTGACAGATTTCCTATTACTGGTCTTCTAAATGTCGACCTTCTTCTACTGATCCCCGCTGCTTTAAATGGTAACAGTACACTTCCACCTCAGTGCCACCACTATGGAGCAGCTAACAATGGACATTGTCCTTGTCATTCAAAGAACATTCTGTTGCCCCCTTTAGGACAGGTTTAGACTTCAAAGCGACTCAACCTTTTAACAATGGAAAGAGTCAGCGAGCCAGAACAAACGAAACAGAGATGGTGCCTTGAGGGAGAGAGAGAGAGAGGGGTGGGTTTACTTTACATTACATGTACAATTCTGTTCAGAGTGGTCGTATCTAACATAGTGTAGGTTTTACCATTTATGAAAGCATTGTATTCCTTGTACGTTCAGCACAACACCATTCCAGGCACAAACAAACTAACAAACACACAAAGTGTAGTCTAGGGGTTATTTCATAGTCCCGAGACTGCATCATGAGTCTAGGGGTTATTTCATAGTCCTGGGACTGCACCATGAGTCTAGGGGTTATTTCAGAGTCCTGGGACTGCACCATGAGTCTAGGGGTTATTTCAGAGTCCTGGGACTGCACTATGAGTCTAGGGGTTATTTCAGAGTCCTGGGACTGCACCATGAGTCTAGGGGTTATTTCATAGTCCTGGGACTGCACCATGAGTCTAGGGGTTATTTCAGAGTCCTGGGACTGCACCATGAGTCTAGGGGTTATTTCAGAGTCCTGGGACTGCACCATGAGTCTAGGGGTTATTTCAGAGTCCTGGGACTGCACCGTGAGTCTAGGGTTTATTTCAGAGTCATGGGACTGCACCATGAGTCTAGGGGTTATTTCAGAGTTCTGGGACTGCACCATGAGTCTAGGGGTTATTTCATAGTCCCGGGACTGCACCATGAGTCTAGGGGTTATTTCAGAGTCCTGGGACTGCACCATGAGTCTAGGGGTTATTTCATAGTCCCGAGACTGCACCATGAGTCTAGGGGTTATTTCATAGTCCCGAGACTGCACCATGAGTCTAGGGG
>NW_024060906.1:15000-19405 GCF_016432855.1 Salvelinus namaycush
CACAGCATCATAAAGGGTTGATTCATCGTGTAACAGGAACATTCTAAAGTTTTCTTTCACTGGCAGCATTTTACAACCTCCAGCGACGCAAAAGTATTAAATATTCAGAGTGGAGGAATATATTTGACAAACAACACATATTGGAAGTGTTTTCTATTTTGCCCAGAGCATTTCAATCCAGAGAACAATATGAATGGGTGAATAATTCAGTTCCCAGTGCTTGACACTTCCTGAAAATCTATTACATTTTAATCTTGTTATATCACCGGCAGCAGCCTGTAGGACATGGGAGGATCAGTTCAGCATTTCCATTTGATTTAGAGAAAGTGTCCTACGAAGCAGAGACAATGTTAGGAGGTGGTATGCGGTTGCATAGTAATATTGGTTTCTTCTGATATAGAGGATATGTGGTTATTGTAGAGTAAATGATTGTAATAGCCCACACTTGAATGATTTCTCAGGGAAATATCTGAAACCTGAATTTAGTGGATACAGACTGGAAGCTTCTACTTTACCAGTGTGAGAATCTGTTAGTTTAGGACATGGGGATGTTGGATACTCACTCCTCAGCCTGAACTGGCTCGCACTGCCCAATAGCTAGCTTTTACGTGGCGTGACTGATAGACGTCCCTGGGTATTATAACACAGCTCCTGATAGACGTCCCTGGGTATTATAACACAGCTCCTGATAGACATTCCTGGGTATTATAACACAGCTCCTGATAGACATCCCTGGGTATTATAACACAGCTCCTGATAGACATCCCTGGGTATTATAACACAGCTCCTGATAGACATCCCTGGGTATTATAACACAGCTCCTGATAGACGTCCCTGGGTATTATAACACAGCTCCTGATAGACATCCCTGGGTATTATAACACAGCTCCTGATAGACATCCCTGGGTATTATAACACAGCTCCTGATAGACGTCCCTGGGTATTATAACACAGCTCCTGATAGACGTCCCTGGGTATTATAACACAGCTCCTGATAGACATCCCTGGGTATTATAACACAGCTCCTGATAGACATCCCTGGGTATTATAACACAGCTCCTGATAGACATCCCTGGGTATTATAACACAGCTCCTGATAGACATCCCTGGGTATTATAACACAGCTCCTGATAGACGTCCCTGGGTATTATAACACAGCTCCTGATAGACATCCCTGGGTATTATAACACAGCTCCTGATAGACATCCCTGGGTATTATAACACAGCTCCTGATAGACGTCCCTGGGTATTATAACACAGCTCCTGATAGACGTCCCTGGGTATTATAACACAGCTCCTGATAGACGTCCCTGGGTATTATAACACAGCTCCTGATAGACCTCCCTTGTTATTATAATACACTCAGCCATAATCTTGCCACTGGGAATCTCTACACACAATGGACACAACACACTACTCTGTTGATCCTACTTTAACAGGCACCATCATCGCCACAGCATCAGAGAGCAGAGTATCTACAAAAAATTGTCAAAGACTCCAATCACTCTAGTCATAGACTGTTCTCTCTGCTACTGCACTGCAAGAGGTACCGGAGCGAGAGGCTCCTAAATAGCTTCTACCCCCAAGTCATAAGACTCCTGAACAGCTAATAAAATGGCTACCCAGACTCTTTGCGTTGCCCCCCCCCCAAAAGTGTATTTTGTTATAAGAATAACAAAATAATTTGTTATTCTAATCTCTTACTTTTATTTTAAGTTTTACATTTTGAAAATATTTTCTGAAAAACTGCACTGTTGTTTAAGGACTTGTAAGTAAGCATTTCACTGTAAGGTCTACTACACCTGTTGTATTCGGCGCATGTGACAAATACAATTTGATGTGATACACTGAGCACTGAAAACCACACGATGCACAGCAGGGACAAGTCTGCATGACTGTCACAAGATCACGCCACCTCAGCTGTACAGCACAAACACAACATCGAACTGTCACACAACCAGCACCTACGGGGAGCCACTCGTCACAGGAACACATCTCCACATCCTGGTCTCTGAATCACACTAGAACACAACTCCAACATCCTGGTCTCTAAATCACACAAGAACACAACACCACATCCTGGTCTCTGAATCACACTAGAACACAACTCCAACATCCTGGTCTCTGAATCACACTAGAACACAACTCCAACATCCTGGTCTCTGAATCACACAAGAACACAACACCACATCCTGGTCTCTGAATCACACTAGAACACAACTCTAACATCCTGGTCTCTGAATCACACTAGAACACAACTCCACATCCTGGTCTCTGAATCACACTAGAACACAACTCCACATCCTGGTCTCTGAATCACACTAGAACACAACTCCAACATCCTGGTCTCTGAATCACACAAGAACACAACACCACATCCTGGTCTCTGAATCACACTAGAACACAACTCCAACATCCTGGTCTCTGAATCACACTAGAACACAACTCCACATCCTGGTCTCTGAATCACACTAGAACACAACTCCACATCCTGGTCTCTGAATCACAACTCCACATCCTGGTCTCTGAATCACACTAGAACACAACTCCACATCCTGGTCTCTGAATCACACTAGAACACAACACCACATCCTGGTCTCTGAATCACAACTCCACATCCTGGTCTCTGAATCACACTATAACACAACTCCACATCCTGGTCTCTGAATCACACTATAACACAACTCCACATCCTGGTCTCTGAATCACACAGAACACAACTCCACATCCTGGTCTCTGAATCACACAAGAACACAACTCCACATCCTGGTCTCTGAATCACACTATAACACAACTCCACATCCTGGTCTCTGAATCACACTAGAACACAACACCACATCCTGGTCTCTGAATCACAACTCCACATCCTGGTCTCTGAATCACACTAGAACACAACTCCACATCCTGGTCTCTGAATCACACAGAACACAACTCCACATCCTGGTCTCTGAATCACACTAGAACACAACACCACATCCTGGTCTCTGAATCACAACTCCACATCCTGGTCTCTGAATCACACTAGAACACAACTCCACATCCTGGTCTCTGAATCATACTATAACACAACTCCACATCCTGGTCTCTGAATCACACTATAACACAACTCCACATCCTGGTCTCTGAATCACACAAGAACACAACTCCACATCCTGGTCTCTGAATCACACTAGAACACAACTCCACATCCTGGTCTCTGAATCACAACTCCACATCCTGGTCTCTGAATCACAACTCCACATCCTGGTCTCTGAATCACACTAGAACACAACTCCACATCCTGGTCTCTGCATCACAACTCCACATCCTGGTCTCTGAATCACACTAGAACACAACTCCACATCCTGGTCTCTGAATCACACTAGAACACAACTCCACATCCTGGTCTCTGCATCACAACTCCACATCCTGGTCTCTGAATCACACAAGAACACAACTCCACATCCTGGTCTCTGAATCACACAAGAACACAACACCACATCCTGGTCTCTGAATCACACAAGAACACAACACCACATCCTGGTCTCTGAATCACACAAGAACACAACTCCACATCCTGGTCTCTGAATCACACAAGAACACAACTCCACATCCTGGTCTCTGAATCACACTAGAACACAACTCCACATCCTGGTCTCTGAATCACACAAGAACACAACTCCACATCCTGGTCTCTGAATCACACAGAACACAACTCCACATCCTGGTCTCTGAATCACACAAGAACACAACTCCACATCCTGGTCTCTAAATCACACTAGAACACAACTCCAACATCCTGGTCTCTGAATCACACTAGAACACAACTCCAACATCCTGGTCTCTGAATCACACTAGAACACAACTCCAACATCCTGGTCTCTGAATCACACAAGAACACAACTCCACATCCTGGTCTCTGAATCACAACTCCACATCCTGGTCTCTGAATCACAACACCACATCCTGGTCTCTGAATCACACAAGAACACAACTCCACATCCTGGTCTCTGAATCACAACTCCACATCCTGGCCTCTGAATCACACAGAACACAACTCCACATCCTGGTCTCTGAATCACACTAGAACACAACTCCACATCCTGGTCTCTGAATCACACTATAACACAACTCCACATCCTGGTCTCTGAATCACACAAGAACACAACCCACATCCTGGTCTCTGAATCACACTAGAACACAACTCCACATCCTGGTCTCTGAATCACAACTCCACATCCTGGTCTCTGAATCACACAAGAACACAACACCACATCCTGGTCTCTGAATCACACAAGAACACAACTCCACATCCTGGCCTCTGAATCACACAGAACACAACTCCACATCCTGGTCTCTGAATCACACTAGAACACAATCCACATCCTGGTCTCTAAATCACACTAGAACACAACTCCACATCCTG
>NW_024060907.1:0-5000 GCF_016432855.1 Salvelinus namaycush
AACAACAGATGTGGTTTACATAGACTTTGATGTAATAATATTACTGACAGCAGTCTGCTTGTCATACTGTAGCATCTAGAGGAAATAGCCTACTGTTTAGTGGTGAAATAACCAGTCTTATAATACACTATGTCTCCTTAACATAGCAGCTAGAGGAACTAGACTATGGTGTTGTCAAGTTGTTGCCTGTAGTGGACGATGTACAGGGTAATGTACTTACACTGAGTATGTAAAGAACTCCTTCCACAAAATAATGTTTTTAACCTGTGTCCTCCCATTCATCTACACTGATCGAGGTGGATTTAACAGGTGACATCAATAAGGGATCATAGCTTTCACCTGGATTCAACCTGGTCAGCCTGTGTCATGGAAAGAACAGGTGTTCCTAATGTTTTGTCCACTCAGTGTAAACACAATGGCCCCTGTCTTTGATGTTCTTGTTGCTGACTTTCCTTTTCAAGTCAAAGGACATCATAGTTCAACGACTCCCCATGAAGAGCCTAAGGTAGGATTATACTGTAACGTTGTTTATTCATACTTATGAAGCTGACACTTCACCCAATACATTGACCCTCCCGACCTTCCCGTGCTTTGTGAAAGTGCTTAGTGGTCAATCCCCATGGATTTAAACAACCTCAACTCCAGTGTTCAGTTTAATAACGTAATATTAGGGTTTTTATATGAATCCGTATTTAACTATTAAACTTTAATGACCAGCAGCATGATGGATTGGCCCGCGATCACTGCTTCACTCACCCCTCTGCCGCCCTCCTGCAAGTCATACTGCTGCAATTTCCCATCCTCCGTAGGTTTAACAGAACAGAACCATGAGTCATACTGCTGCTATTCCCCATCCTCCGTAGGTTTAACAGAACAGAACCATGAGTCATACTGCTGCTATTCCCCATCCTCCGTAGGTTTAACAGAACAGAACCATGAGTCATACTGCTGCTATTCCCCATCCTCCGTAGGTTTAACAGAACAGAACCATGAGTCATACTGCTGCTATTCCCCATCCTCCGTAGCTTTAACAGAACAGAACCATGAGTCATACTGCTGCTATTCCCCGTCCTCCGTAGGTTTAACAGAACAGAACCATGAGTCATACTGGTGCTCTGGACCACATTTTGTTACGTTATCACCTTATTCTAAAATGGATTAAAAAACAAAACCTCAATCTACACACAATACCCCATAATGACAAAGCAAAAATAGGTTTAGGCATTTTTGCATATTTATTATTTAAAAGAAATACTGAAATATCATATTTAGATAAGTATTTAGACCCTCAGGACTTTGTTGAAGCACCTTTGGCAGTGATTACAGCCTCGAGTCTTCTTGGATATGACGCTACAAGCTTGGCACACCTGTATTTTGGGAGCTTCTCCCATTGTTCTTTGCAGATCCTCTCAAGCTCTGTCAGGTTGGATGGGGATCATCGCTGTGCAGCTATTTTCAGGTCTCTCCAGAGAAGTTAGATTGGGGTAAAGACTAGGCCCTGGCTTGGCCACTCAAGGACATTCAGAGACTTTTCACGAAGCCAGTCCTGCATTGTCTTGATTGTGTGCTTTGGGTCGTTGTCCTGTTGGAAGGTAAACCTTGACCCCAGTCTGATGTTCTGAGCACTGTGGGGCAGGCTTTCCTCAAGGATCTCTGTACTTTTCTCCGTTCATCTTTCCCTCGATCCGGTCTAGTCTCTCAGTCCCTGCCTCTGAAAAACACCCCCACAGCATTAAGCTGCCACCACTATGCTTCACCGTAGGGAAGGTGCCAGGTTTCCTCCAGACGTGACGATTGGCTTTCAGCACAAAGAGTTCAAGCTTGGTTTCATCAGACCAGAAAATCTTGTTTCTCATGGTTTGAAAGTCTTTAGGAGCCTTTTGGCAAACTAGGCGGGATATAAAGTGCCTTTTACTGAGGAGTGGCTTCCATCTGACCACGCTACTATAAAGGCCTGATTGGTGGAGTGCTGCAGAGATGGTTGTCCTTCTGGAAGGTTCTCCCATCTCCACAGAGAAACTCTGGAGCGCTGTCAAAGGGACCATCAGGTTCTTGGTCATCTCCCTGACCAAGGTCCTTCTCCCCTGATTGCTCAGTTTGGCCGGGTGTCCAGCTCTAGGACGAGTCTTGGTGGTTCCAAACTTCTTCCATTTAAGAATGATGGATGCCACTGTGTTCTTGGAGACATTCAATGTTGCAGACATTTTTTGGTACCCTTCCCCAGATCTGTGACTCGACACAATTCTGTCTCAGAGCTCTACAGACAATTCCTTCGACCTCATGGCTTGGTTTTTGGACCTTATATAGGCAGGTGTGTGCCTTTCCAAATCATGTCCAATCAATTTAATTTACCACAGCTGGACTCCAATCAAGTTGTAGTGACATCTCAAGGATGATCCTGAGCTACAGGATGCCCCTGAGCTCAATTTCGAGTCTCATAATAAAGGGTCTGAATACTTATGTAAATAAGGTATTTCTAAAAAAAATCTAAAAGCCTGTTTTTGCTTTGTTATTGTGGGGTATTGTGATGTCATTATGGGGGTATTGTGATGTCATTGTGGGGTATTGTGATGTCATTATGGCTATCGTGTGTAGATTGATGAGGAAAACAAATATTTAATACATTTTAGAATAAGGCTGTAACGTAACAAAACGTGGAAAAAGTAAAGGGGGTGTGAATTATTTCCGAATGCACTGTAGGTTTAGCAGAGTTTTAGCAGTATAAGTACTGGGACAACGACCTCCTGTTCTTCTAAGGAATCTTGAAATTGGAGCCAGATGCCTCTCCTACATTTATCTGGACAAGGGACTTAATGAGAAAACAGCGTTCGAGGCAGAAAAGAAGAGCTTCAGTGTATAAAGAAACCCTCCTAGAGACTAATGGAATGGAAGATAAACGATTATCAGTACATTTACATTACATTTGAGTAATTTAGCCAATGCTCTAACCCAGAGCGACTTACATTTGTGTGTTTTTTAAATGTTACTTTGGCATGCGATGGTCACTGTGTGTTCATGGAAGCCACAGTGCTCTAGCGACTAGCAGGTAATGCTGGATGCATGAACTCTACACAACCTCTTTTAAAACGGTACCCAAGCTATGGCCTAAACAGCACACACACAGCACACAAGAGGTTAACTGGCAATCCTTTTACCTAGGAGAGTAAAAGAGAATGGCAGCACAAGGTGGTCTGGAGCAATCAGACTCGTAGAGAAATAATTTAGCCCGGTGCCTGCAAGCACTAGCAGGACTCTCTGCTCTCTCTCTCTCTCTCTCTCTGGCTTCCTTTCTGCCAAATGCAGCAGCTGCCTTCCACCACCATGCTGACCTTTAGAATATATATCTCACCATCTGATTTCAGATTTAAACAAAGCTAATGCAGACTGCTCAAAGAGAGAGATATCCCACTGATATCGCAAACTACTTTAATGACTTTTTCATTGGCAAGATTAGCAAACTTAGGGATGACATGCCAGCAACAAACACTGACACTACACATCCAAGTATATCTGACCAAATGATGGAAGACAAGAATTGTACTTTTGAATTCCGTAAAGTCAGTGTGGAAGAGGTGAAAAACGTATTATTGTCTATCAACAATGACAAGCCACCAGGGTCTGACATTCTGGATGGAAAATTACTGAGGATAATAGCAGACGATATTGCCACTGCTATTTGCCATAGCTTCAATTTAAGCCTACTAGAAAGTGTGTGCCCTCAAGCCTGGAGGGAAGCTAAAGTCATTCCGCTACCCAAGAATAGTAAAGCCCCCTTTACTGGCTCTAAAAGCCGACCAATCAGCCTGTTACCAACCCTTGGTAAACTTCTGGAAAAAATTGTGGTTGACCAGATCCAATGCTATTTTACTGTAAACAAATTGACAACAACAGACTTTTATAGGGAAGGACACTCAACAAGCACAGCACTTACACAAATGACTGATGATTGGCTGAGAGAAATTGATGATATAATGACTGTTAGACTTCAGCGCAACTTTGACATTATCGATCATAGTCTGCTGCTGGAAGAATGTATGTGTTATGGCTTTACACCCCCCTGCTATAATGTGGACCAAGAGTTACCTGTCTATCAGAACACAGTGAGTGTTCTTTAATGGAAGCCTCTCAAACATAATCCAGGTAGAATCAGGTGTTCCCCAGGGTAACTGTTTAGGGCCTATGCTTTTTACATTTTTTACTAACAACATGCCACTGGCTTTGAGTAAAGCCAGAGTGTCTATGTATGCGGATTACTAAGCTACTACAGCAACTGAAATGACTGCAACACTCAACAACACTTTTAAACCTCAACTAAATCTTGACATAAATCACGTGGAAATTGAGAAAGTTCAGGTGACTAAACTGCTTGGAGTAACCCTGGATTGTAAACTGTCATGGTCAAAACATATTGATACAACTGTAGCTAAGATGGGGAGAAGTCTGTCCATGATAAGGCGCTGCTCTACCTTCATAACAACACTATCAACAAGGCAGGTCCTACAGGCCCTAGTTTTGTCGCACCTGGACTACTGTTCAGTTGTGTGGTCAGGTGCCACAAAAAAGGACTTAGGAAAATTGCAATTGGCTCAGAACAGGGCAGTACGGCTGGCCCTTGAATGTTCACAGAGAGCTAATATTAATAATATGTATGTTAATCTCTCTTGGCTCAAAGTGGAGGAGAGATTGACTTCATCACTACTTGTATTTATGAGACGTTGATTGCACCGAGCTGTCTGTTTAAACTACTGGCACACAGCTCGGACACACCTGCATACCCCACAAGACATGCCACAAGAGGTCTCTTCACAGTCCCCAAGTCATAAACAGACTTTGGGAGGCGCACAGTACTACATAGAGCCATGACTACATGGAACTCTATTCCACATAAAGTAACTGATGCAAGCAGTAAAATTTGATTTAAAAAAATAATAATAATAATATTGGCACAGACACATGCATACACACACACACACACACACACACACACACACACACACACA
>NW_024060907.1:7500-17500 GCF_016432855.1 Salvelinus namaycush
GACTGGACAATAAGAAGAGTTACATATTGACAGGGAGGGGTGACTGGACAATACGAAGAGTTACATCTTGACAGGGAGGGGTGACTGGACAACAAGAAGAGTTACATCTTGACAGGGAGGGGTGACTGGACAATAAGAAGAGTTACATATTGACAGGGAGGGGTGACTGGACAGTAAGTAGAGTTACATCTTGACAGGGAGGGGTGACTGGACAATAAGTAGAGTTACATCTTGACAGGGAGGGGTGACTGGACAATAAGTAGAGTTACATCTTGACAGGGAGGGGTGACTGGACAATAAGAAGAGTTACATATTGACAGGGAGGGGTGACTGGACAATAAGAATAGTTACATATTGACAGGGAGGGATGACTGGACAATAGGTAGAGTTACATATTGACAGGGAGGGGTGACTGGACAATAAGTAGAGTTACATCTTGACAGGGAGGGGTGACTGGACAATAAGAAGGGTTACATCTTGACAGGGAGGGGTGACTGGACAACAAGAAGAGTTACATCTTGACAGGGAGGGGTGACTGGACAATAAGAAGAGTTACATATTGACAGGGAGGGGTGACTGGACAGTAAGTAGAGTTACATCTTGACAGGGAGGGGTGACTGGACAATAAGTAGAGTTACATCTTGACAGGGAGGGGTGACTGGACAATAAGTAGAGTTACATCTTGACAGGGAGGGTGACTGGACAATAAGAAGAGTTACATATTGACAGGGAGGGGTGACTGGACAATAAGAAGAGTTACATATTGACAGGGAGGGGAGACTGGACAATAAGAATAGTTACATATTGACAGGGAGGGGTGACTGGACAATACGAAGAGTTACATCTTGACAGGGAGGGGTGACTGGACAATACGAAGAGTTACATCTTGACAGGGAGGGGTGACTGGACAATAAGAAGAGTTACATATTGACAGGGAGGGATGACTGGACAATAGGTAGAGTTACATCTTGACAGGGATGGGTGACTGGACATTAAGAAGAGTTACATATTGACAGGGAGGGATGACTGGACAATAAGAAGAGTTACATCTTGACAGGGAGGGGTGACTGGACAATAAGTAGAGTTACATCTTGACAGGGAGGGGTGACTGGACAATAAGAAGGGTTACATCTTGACAGGGAGGGGTGACTGGACAACAAGAAGAGTTACATCTTGACAGGGAGGGGTGACTGGACAATAAGAAGAGTTACATATTGACAGGGAGGGGTGACTGGACAGTAAGTAGAGTTACATCTTGACAGGGAGGGGTGACTGGACAATAAGTAGAGTTACATCTTGACAGGGAGGGGTGACTGGACAATAAGTAGAGTTACATCTTGACAGGGAGGGGTGACTGGACAATAAGAAGAGTTACATCTTGACAGGGAGGGGTGACTGGACAATAATTAGAGTTACATCTTGACAGGGAGGGGTGACTGGACAATAAGAAGAGTTACAGTGTGACAGGAAGCGGTAATTACATAATTTTGTCAAATGCATTTCAATTTACTTTAGGCTGCAGTGACTGCTGTTATCGAATCATGACCTATGCTTAGGCTACTTATCACATTAGGAATTGTATTTTATTGTGAACCTGCAACTATTTTATTAGAATTATGTTTTTTTTCACCCCCTCCACAACTTGATAATAGGAAAAGCTACAGTTTGATATTAAAAAGAGCTACTCTCTCTCTCTCTCTCTCTCTCTCTCTCTCTCTCTCTCTCTCTCTCTCTCTCTCTCTCTCTCATGCTTGATACGTTCAACTATCTCGCTAATTCGACCCCCCCATTTCCCTCTGCACCAAAACATATTGTTCTTTGTGAAATCACTTTGCTCTTCCAGAGACACTTAGTAAAGCTCTGAACATCTAACTGCATGAATAATCATTAAGGCAACAGAAATCCATAATCCATTTTTAAAGAACTGAAAATTAATGCACAAACAACTGTGTCCAAATGAAAGTAATTGGCTCCAGATGACTTCTGCCTGTGTCTGCTAAAAGCTGTTTGTCTGTGTGTGTGTGTGTGTGTGTGTGTGTGTGTGTGTGTGTGTGTGTGTGTGTGTGTGTGTGTGTGTGTGTGTGTGTGTGTGTGTGTGTGTGTGTGTGTGTGTGTGTGTGTGTGTGTGTGTGTGTGTGTGCGTCCGTGTGTGTGTGTGTGTGTGTGTGTGCGTCCGTGTGCGTCTGTGTGACTGTGTGTGTGTCTGTGTGCGCGTCCGTGTGCGTCCGTGCGCACGTAGGTCGGTTGAACACGGGAATCACTCTGGTGCAATCTCTGTCACCATGACAACGTAGTTCCCATCATTTCATTGGCCCTTGCTGTCTGAGTGGGCTACAATACTTCATGTTCTAATCTCCAAAAAGGAACATGAAAGCTGCTGAATGTGCGTGTGACAGACAGTTAACATCACAGCATCATTTGTTTTAACTGGTATCTATTTAAGCATCTCTTCCGGAGCCACCATATCTTTGGGTCATAATTGGAGTCTCTGTAATCATCTCTTCTGGAGCCACCATATCTTTGGGTCATAATTGGAGTCTCTGTAAGCATCTCTTCCGGAGCCACCATATCTTTGGGTCATAATTGGAGTCTCTGTAAGCATCTCTTCCGGAGCCACCATATCTTTGGGTCATAATTGGAGTCTCTGTAAGCATCTCTTCCGGAGCCACCATATCTTTGGGTCATAATTAGAGTCTCTGTAAGCATCTCTTCCGGAGCCACCATATCTTTGGGTCATAATTGGAGTCTCTGTAAGCATCTCTTCCGGAGCCACCATATCTTTGGGTCATAATTGGAGTGTCTGTAAGCATCTCTTCCGGAGCCACCATATCTTTGGGTCATAATTAGAGTGTCTGTAAGCATCTCTTCCGGAGCCACCATATCTTTGGGTCATAATTAGAGTCTCTGTAAGCATCTCTTCCGGAGCCACCATATCTTTGATTCAGAAATGGTATCTTTGGATTATCAACTGCTTCACCACAAAGAATCATATTCAGAGATGACACAGATACCCCTCTCTTCTTATATGATCATATACACTGAGTTTTCTATAAACCCACGAACAGTCTGTATCTGTGTCCATAAACCCACAAACAGTCTGTACTGTGTCTATAAACCCACAAACAGTCTGTATATGTGTCTATAAACCCACAAACAGTCTGTATCGGTGTCTTTAAATCCTCAAACAGTCTGTATCTGTGTCTATAAACCCACAAACAGTCTGTATCTGTGTCTATAAACCCACAAACAGTCTGTACTGTGTCTATAAACCCACAAACAGTCTGTATCTGTGTCCATAAATCCTCAAACAGTCTGTATCTGTGTCTATAAATCCACAAACAGTCTGTATCTGTGTCTATAAACCCACAAACAGTCTGTATCTGTGTCTATAAATCCACAAACAGTCTGTATCTGTGTCTATAAATCCATAAACAGTCTGTATATGTGTCTATAAATCCACAGACAGTCTGTATCTGTGTCTATAAATCCACAGACAGTCTGTATCTGTGTCTATAAATCCACAGACAGTCTGTATATGTGTCTATAAATCCACAGACAGTCTGTATCTGTGTCTATAAATCCACAGACAGTCTGTATCTGTGTCTATAAATTCACAGACAGTCTGTATCTGTGTCTATAAATCCATAAACAGTCTGTATCTGTGTCTATAAACCCTCAAACAGTCTGTATATGTTTTGTTGACATTCTAACCAGTGTGATATAACGTTGTTTATGTGCTATTTCACACCCTCTCACCATATGGTTCAGATCTGAGTGCTATATCATGCAATATTGAAGCATTTCACACTGTGAGACTCCCAAGGGACTAAGGGAAACAGTTTTTGTTTTTCTAATATATTTTTCCTTTACTTCCTGTTGTGGGCGAACTCTGAGGTAAAAGGATATGTGGCTGGTGTTGTCTTTTTTGTTGAAGGGAATGCAAAAGCACTCTATTGCAGGTCTGTGTTCCAAATGGCATACTATTTCCTATTAAGGCCACTACTTTTTACCAGAGCCAAATGTACCGTACAGTACATTTGCTCAAGGCCATACATCTAGTCTATAATGTCTCCTCAGGTTTTCTTTCAAAAGTCTTAAATACTCTTAAGGATCTGACCCTTTTTTTAAATGTTCACCTAAAATGACAAACCCAAATCTAACTGCCTGTAGCTCAGGCCCTGAAGCAAGGGTAGGCATATGCTTGGTACCATTTGAAAGGAAACACTTTGAAGTGTGTAATGTGTAATGTCCTTATGGGGGACTTTGGGAAATTTTAGATCCCCACAAGGATAGAATAAGCTCCCTCAGCTAGATAACCCTGTAGGATTGAGTATGGCAGGAAGTCAGTAGTGTTACATCATGTTGATTGGCAACATCGTTTTGCTATCAATGTCTCATAACTTCCTATGTTGTTTAATCTATGTGTCTGTGTCTCAAAATGCACACTATTTCATATATAGTGCGTAACTCTTTGACTTGGGCCCGTAGTGCGCTATAAAAGAGAAAAGGGTTGCCATTTGGAGCTCAACCTTTGATTGATTGTTTTCCATCCATGCCTGTGTTTATTACATTTTTCCTACTAATTGGTCTTTTGACCAATCACATCTGAACTTTTCACATCAGATCTTTTTCAGAGCTGATCTGATTGGTCGAAATACAAATGAGTGAAAAAAAAAGCTAAGAATCGGGCCACCTGTCTAAACAGCCTGAGAGACTCATAATCATTGTTCCTGTCCTTCAGAGCATAATGCTATTACATCAGCTGTGCCATGGACTGGTGTGAATCCTCAGGAGAAAGTAAACAGTTACAGGTACTGGTGTGAATCCTCAGGAGAACTTAAACAGTTACAGGTACTGGTGTGAATCCTCAGGAGAAAGTCAACAGTTACAGGTACTGGTGTGAATCCTCAGGAGAAAGTAAACAGTTACAGGTACTGGTGTGAATCCTCAGGAGAAAGTCAACAGTTACAGGTACTGGTGTGAATCCTCAGGAGAAAGTAAACAGTTACAGGTACTGGTGTGAATCCTCAGGAGAAAGTAAACAGTTACAGGTACTGGTGTGAATCCTCAGGAGAAAGTCAACAGTTACAGGTACTGGTGTGAATCCTCAGGAGAAAGTAAACAGTTACAGGTACTGGTGTGAATCCTCAGGAGAAAGTAAACAGTTACAGGTACTGGTGTGAATCCTCAGGAGAAAGTAAACAGTTACAGGTACTGGTGTGAATCCTCAGGAGAAAGTAAACAGTTACAGGTACTGGTGTGAATCCTCAGGAGAAAGTAAAAAGTGACAGGTACTGGTGTGAATCCTCAGGAGAAAGTCAACAGTTACAGGTACTGGTGTGAATCCTCAGGAGAAAGTCAACAGTTACAGGTACTGATGTGAATCCTCAGGAGAAAGTAAACAGTTACAGGTACTGGTGTGAATCCTCAGGAGAAAGTAAACAGTTACAGGTACTGGTGTGAATCCTCAGGAGAAAGTAAACAGTTACAGGTACTGGTGTGAATCCTCAGGAGAAAGTAAACAGTTACAGGTACTGGTGTGAATCCTCAGGAGAAAGTAAAAAGTGACAGGTACTGGTGTGAATCTTCAGGAGAAAGTAAACAGTTACAGGTACTGGTGTGAATCCTGTAATGATGGTTCGTATCTATCTGCTCTCTGTACCTGTCTCCCTCTTTCCTTCTGATTGGCTTATCATTTCAGGAAAAACATATAAACACTGTCATGTTTAGAACAATAGATAACCCTTGTGATTTTAAGGGTGACATCGATAAACCCTTGTGATTTTAAGGGTGACATAGATAACCCCTGTGATTTATGGGTGACATAGATAACCCCTGTGATTTAAGGGTGACATAGAAAACCCCTGTGATTTTAGGGTGACATAGAAAACCCCTGTGATTTTAAGGGTGACATAGATAAACCCCTGTGATTTAAGGGTGACATAGATAAACCCCTGTGATTTAAGGGTGACATAGATAAACCCCTGTGATTTTAAGGGTGACATAGATAAACCCTTGTAATTTTAGGGTGACATAGATACACCCTTGTAATTTTAGGGTGACATAGATAAACCCCTGTGATTTAAGGGTGACATAGATAAACCCTTGTAATTTTAGGGTGACATAGATAAACCCTTGAATTTTAGGGTGACATAGATAAACCCCTGTGATTTAAGGGTGACATAGATAAACCCTTGTAATTTTAGGGTGACATAGATAAACCCTTGTCATTTTAGGGTGACATAGATAAACCCTTGTAATTTTAGGGTGACATAGATAAACCCCTGTGATTTAAGGGTGACATAGATAAACCCTTGTAATTTTAGGGTGACATAGATAAACCCTTGTCATTTTAGGGTGACATAGATAAACCCTTGTAATTTTAGGGTGACATAGATAAACCCCTGTGATTTTAGGGTGACAGAAAACCCCTGTGATTTTAGGGTGACATAGATAATCCCTGTGATTTAAGGGTGACATAGATAACCCCTGTGATTTTAGGGTGACATAGAAACCCCTGTGATTTTAGGGTGACATAGAAAACCCCTGTGATTTTAGGGTGACATAGATAACCCCTGTGGTTTAAGGGTGACATAGATAACCCCTGTGATTTTAGGGTGACATAGATAACCCCTGTGATTTTAGGGTGACATAGATAACCCCTGTGATTTAAGGGTGACATAGACAACCCCTGTGGTTTAAGGGTGACATAGATAAACCCCTGTGGTTTAAGGGTGACATAGATAAACCCCTGTGATTTTAGGGTGACATAGAAAACCCCTGTGGTTTAAGGGTGACATAGATAACCCCTGTGATTTTAGGGTGACATAGATAACCCCTGTGATTTTAGGGTGACCTGGACCTCCAGACTATGTGGTTCAGGACCCAAAGAAGAACCATTTTTCTTTACATTTACGTCTAATATCAGACTCTCCTATGCAGAGTGACTTACAATTTACACTGAAGTAGGTAGAATACAGTATTTAAATACAGTATACTCACCCAGTGTCACGCCCTGACCGTAGAGAGCTGTTTATGTCTCTATTTTGGTTTGGTCAGGGTGTGATTTGGGTGGGTCATTCTATGTTCCTTTTTCTATGTTTTGTATTTCTGTGTGTTTGGCCGGGTGTGGTTCTCAATCAGAGGCAGCTGGCTATCGTTGTCTCTTATTGAGAACCATACTTATGTTGCCTTTCTCCACCGATGCTTTGTGGGTAGTTGTTTTCTGTTTAGTTTGGTTACCTTACAGAACTGTTCGTTTATCTCTTTGTTATTTTTGTTCGCAATCTTCTGAGTTAAATAAAAATCATGAACGCGTACGACGCTGCTCTTTGGTCCACTCCTCATTCTTCATCAGACGAGCGTTACACCCAGAATAAACTAAAACGACAGACCCACATCTGTTTCAGTATCAACAGAGAATATATGTGTTAATAGAGACACCAAACTCCAGTAAGTAGAACTCTCTACTTGTGTCCTTGAAAACAAATAGGCCTTCATGCGATTCAAACCTCAAGCGTGCTTTTGTTTTTCTGTTAAGCCATAAAAGCTTGTTATTGCAGACTTCCTCTCTCTCACACGCAGGGCTCACCCTCAACTCTGTCTGCGTTCCTTCATAGACTGGTAGTCATTACGTGCTTTGTTGATTCTTAAGTGCCAAGATAATTGCTATGGGCAGCAGTGAAAGTAGGTTGATTACAGCCTACTGCTGGCTCTTGTGAATTCTAATTGATCCAAGTGAGAGCTTCCCAATCCATCTCCATCGTCTGGGTCCGAGGAACTCACATCCCCCTTGATGTCAACTGTTATTCTCAACTGTGTTCAAGATCGATAGACTTGATCATCATCATCTACATGTCCTGGAGAATGTAGAGTCTACAGATAAGAATTAGCCAGCTGGCTAAATATGGGACATTTACATTGGCATGTCAATGTACAAATAGCAAGGAATGTCTAGTCCAATGGTTTGGTGCTTGTTGTACTGTGCTTTTGTAACAGAGTTGGTTCGGTGATCATGCTCAGGTGATGAGTAACATTGCTTGAGACCCGAAAGAGTCTTGATAAGGCAAAGAAAGTATTAATTCTGATGTTTGGTCTAATGGTTTGATGCTTGTTGTACTGTGCTCCTGTAACAGCAGGGTTTGGGTGATCATTCTCAGGTGATTAGTAACATTGCATGAGACCCGGCAGAGTTGCTAGGCTTTGGTTTTAGTGAGCTAATGAACTATTCCCGACATGCAGGAGAACCTGGGTTTGAACCACATCAATCACACCCCAGAGGTCACCCAGAGGTCATGTAGGTGATATGTTTAACAGACTGATGGAAGCCCAGTGGTGTAATTACTAGTTCCTTTCTGAAACAGCAGTGTCCCTCAACTCTCAGTGCACCTCCACATTTGTCAAAAGCGAGTGTTTTTTTGTAACTATTAATTAAAAAGGGGGTACGTTTGAAGTGTGCCGGTCCCTTCGCTAGTTTCTCTCTCCCATTGCTGTGGAATTTGTTAGTAAAACATATATAAGACGTATGTGGGAACGTCCTGATTGGCACCCCATATATGTTTATCACTTTGGGAACGTCCTGATTGGCACCCCATATATGTTTATCACTTTGGGAACGTCCTGATTGGCACCCTATAGATGTTTATCACACTGTGGGAACGTCCTGATTGGCACCCTATTGATGTTTATCACACTGTGGGAACGTCCTGATTGGCCCATAAGGCCCAGGGCTCTGATCAAAAGTAATACACTATATAGGGATAGGCTGCCATGTTGGAGGCAGCCTGTGCTCCTCTGTGATGAGGACATGTGATGAGGACGTTTGAAGAGGACGTTTGATAAGGATGTTTGATGAGGACGTTTGATGAGGACGTTGGAAGAGGACGTTGGAAGAGGACGTTGGAAGAGGACGTTCGATGAGGACGTTCGATGAGGACGTTCGATGAGGACGTTCGATGAGGACGTTCGAAGAGGACGTTCGATGAGGATGTTTGATGAGGACGTTGGAAGAGGACGTTGGAAGAGGACGTTCGATGAGGACGTTCGATGAGGCCGTTTGAAGAGGACGTTCGATGAGGATGTTTGATGAGGACGTTGGAAGAGGACGTTGGATGAGGACATTCGAAGAGGACGTTGGAAGAGGACGTTGGATGAGGACATTCGAAGAGGACATTCGAAGAGGACGTTCGAAGAGGACGTTTGAAGTCTTTCCCTTATCTTTGTAGGCTCTTTCAGAGAGAGAGAGAACCACCTGCTGCTTTTCCTATACTTATCTATCTAAGCTCATTCTCAAAGGAAGCTCAAAGCAATATGAAAATATATTTTTGAGAGGTGTTTTTCACGCATCAATGTGGATCCTCAACGTTAGTTGTTTTGGCACAAATACAAATATATAAAGTGTTGGTAGGTGTTCAATGAGCCCTTATGTCTGTCTCTGTGTGTGTACACGTCTGTCTATGTGTGTGTACACGTCTGTCTCTGTGTGTGTACACGTCTGTCTCTGTGTGTGTACACGTCTGTCTCTGTGTGTGTACACGCCTGTCTCTGTGTGTGTACACGTCTGTCTCTGTGACTGACTGCCTGCCTGTATTCCATCTCTCGCAGTCTCTCTGACCCTTAGACGGTTGCTTACAGGACATGCAATGTTGTTCAATGTCGTTCAATATCGTTCAATGTCATCAGAGAAGGAAAAGAGACTCTGCCATAGGGGTTTGTCTTATTGACGATGTAGAGATGGCCGTTCTCCTGAGGAGGTTTTTGTGCGTTACGTATCAGAACCAGAAGAATCCCCTTTCACGAGGAACCCTTGTCCTTTTTCATGCCCACGGTAGGTGAACCACGCGCCACACTGTAAGGTAACAACTTCCTCTGGTAAAACGTTTTGATTAGCATTTCTTAGCAAGGACTCTTGCTGTAGGCAAAACACACACTGTCGGTTGCCATGATAGCTAGCGTCGGCAACGGTCATGCATATTCAGAGGAATGTAGGCAGGTCTAAGTT
>NW_024060908.1:0-82500 GCF_016432855.1 Salvelinus namaycush
CGCGCCGTCTAACCCCGAGAATGACCACGCCGTCTAACCCGAGAATGACCACGCGTCTAACCCCGAGAATGACCACGCAGTCTAACCGAGAATGACACGCAGTCTAACCCTGAGAATGACCACGCAGTCTAACCCTGAGAATGACCACGCAGTCTAACCCTGAGAATGACCACGCAGTCTAACCCTGAGAATGACCACACAGTCTAACCCTGAGAATGACCACACAGTCTAACCCTGAGAATGACCACGCAGTCTAACCCTGAGAATGACCACGCAGTCTAACCCTGAGAATGACCACGCAGTCTAACCCTGAGAATGCACGCAGTCTAATCCTGAGAATGACCACGCAGTCTAACCCTGAGAATGACCACGCAGTCTAACCCTGAGAATGACCACGCAGTCTAACCCTGAGAATGACCACGCAGTCTAACCCTGAGAATGACCACGCAGTCTAACCCTGAGAATGACCACGCAGTCTAACCCTGAGAATGACCACGCAGTCTAACCCTGAGAATGACCATGCTCTCACAATGCAGTCTAACCCTGAGAATGACCACGCAGTCTAACCCTGAGAATGACCATGCAGTCTAACCCTGAGAATGACCACGCAGTCTAACCCTGAGAATGGACCATGCTCTCACAATGCAGTCTAACCCTGAGAATGACCATGCAGTCTAACCCTGAGAATGACCACGCAGTCTAACCCTGAGAATGACCACGCAGTCTAACCCTGAGAATGACCACGCAGTCTAACCCTGAGAATGACCACGCAGTCTAACCCTGAGAATGACCACGCAGTCTAACCCTGAGAATGACCACGCAGTCTAACCCTGAGAATGACCACGCAGTCTAACCCTGAGAATGACCACGCAGTCTAACCCTGAGAATGACCACGCAGTCTAACCCTGAGAATGACCACGCAGTCTAACCCTGAGAATGACCACGCAGTCTAACCCTGAGAATGACCACGCAGTCTAACCCTGAGAATGACCACGCAGTCTAACCCTGAGAATGACCACGCAGTCTAACCCTGAGAATGACCACGCAGTCTAACCCTGAGAATGACACGCAGTCTAACCCTGAGAATGACCACGCAGTCTAACCCTGAGAATGACCACGCAGTCTAACCCTGAGAATGACCACGCAGTCTAACCCTGAGAATGACCACGCAGTCTAACCCTGAGAATGACCACGCAGTCTAACCCTGAGAATGACCACGCAGTCTAACCCTGAGAATGACCACGCAGTCTAACCCTGAGAATGACCACGCAGTCTAACCCTGAGAATGACCACGCAGTCTAACCCTGAGAATGACCACGCAGTCTAACCCTGAGAATGACCACGCAGTCTAACCCTGAGAATGACCACGCAGTCTAACCCTGAGAATGACCACGCAGTCTAACCCTGAGAATGACCACGCAGTCTAACCCTGAGAATGACCACGCAGTCTAACCCTGAGAATGACCACGCAGTCTAACCCTGAGAATGACCACGCAGTCTAACCCTGAGAATGACCATGCTCTCACAATGCAGTCTAACCCTGAGAATGACCACGCAGTCTAACCCTGAGAATGACCACGCAGTCTAACCCTGAGAATGACCACGCAGTCTAACCCTGAGAATGACCACGCAGTCTGACCCTGAGAATGACCACGCAGTCTGATCCTGAGAATGACCACGCAGTCTAACCCTGAGAATGACCACGCAGTCTAACCCTGAGAATGACCACGCAGTCTAACCCTGAGAATGACCACGCAGTCTAACCCTGAGAATGACCACGCAGTCTAACCCTGAGAATGACCACGCAGTCTAACCCTGAGAATGACCACGCAGTCTAACCCTGAGAATGACCACGCAGTCTAACCCTGAGAATGACCACGCATTCACAATGCAGTCTAACCCTGAGAATGACCACGCCGTCTAACCCTGAGAATGACCACGCCGTCTAACCCTGAGAATGACCACGCCGTCTAACCCTGAGAATGACCACGCCGTCTAACCCTGAGAATGACCACGCCGTCTAACCCTGAGAATGACCACGCCGTCTAACCCTGAGAATGACCACGCCGTCTAACCCTGAGAATGACCACGCCGTCTAACCCTGAGAATGACCACGCCGTCTAACCCTGAGAATGACCACGCCGTCTAACCCTGAGAATGACCACGCCGTCTAACCCTGAGAATGACCACGCCGTCTAACCCTGAGAATGACCACGCCGTCTAACCCTGAGAATGACCACGCAGTCTAACCCTGAGAATGACCACGCCGTCTAACCCTGAGAATGACCACGCCGTCTAACCCTGAGAATGACCACGCCGTCTAACCCTGAGAATGACCACGCAGTCTAACCCTGAGAATGACCACGCCGTCTAACCCTGAGAATGACCACGCCGTCTAACCCTGAGAATGACCACGCAGTCTAACCCTGAGAATGACCACGCAGTCTAACCCTGAGAATGACCACGCAGTCTAACCCTGAGAATGACCACGCAGTCTAACCCTGAGAATGACCACGCAGTCTAACCCTGAGAATGACCACGCAGTCTAACCCTGAGAATGACCACGCAGTCTAACCCTGAGAATGACCACGCAGTCTAACCCTGAGAATGACCACGCAGTCTAACCCTGAGAATGACCACGCAGTCTAACCCTGAGAATGACCATGCTCTCACAATGCAGTCTAACCCTGAGAATGACCACGCAGTCTAACCCTGAGAATGACCACGCAGTCTAACCCTGAGAATGACCACGCAGTCTAACCCTGAGAATGACCACGCAGTCTAACCCTGAGAATGACCACGCAGTCTACCCTGAGAATGACCACGCAGTCTAACCCTGAGAATGACCACGCAGTCTAACCCTGAGAATGACCACGCAGTCTAACCCTGAGAATGACCACGCAGTCTAACCCTGAGAATGACCACGCAGTAACCCTGAGAATGACCACGCAGTCTAACCCTGAGAATGACACGCAGTCTAACCCTGAGAATGAACCAATGCTCTCACAATGCAGTCTAACCCTGAGAATGACCATGCTCTCACAATGCAGTCTAAACCCTGAGAATGACCACGCAGTCTAACCCTGAGAATGACCACGCAGTCTAACCCTGAGAATGACCACGCAGTCTAACCCTGAGAATGACCACGCAGTCTGACCCTGAGAATGACCACGCAGTCTAACCCTGAGAATGACCACGCAGTCTAACCCTGAGAATGACCACGCAGTCTAACCCTGAGAATGACCACGCAGTCTAACCCTGAGAATGACCACGCAGTCTAACCCTGAGAATGACCACGCAGTCTAACCTGAGAATGACCACGCAGTCTAACCCTGAGAATGACCACGCAGTCTAACCCTGAGAATGACCATGCATTCACAATGCGTCTAACCCTGAGAATGACCACGCCGTCTAACCCTGAGAATGACCACGCCGTCTAACCCTGAGAATGACCACGCCGTCTAACCCTGAGAATGACCACGCCGTCTAACCCTGAGAATGACCACGCCGTCTAACCCTGAGAATGACCACGCCGTCTAACCCTTGAGAATGACCATGCTCTCACAATGCAGTCTAACCCTGAGAATGACCACGCAGTCTAACCCTGAGAATGACCACGCCGTCTAACCCTGAGAATGACCACGCCGTCTAACCCTGAGAATGACCACGCCGTCTAACCCTGAGAATGACCACGCCGTCTAACCCTGAGAATGACCACGCCGTCTAACCCTGAGAATGACCACGCCGTCTAACCCTGAGAATGACCACGCCGTCTAACCCTGAGAATGACCACGCCGTCTAACCCTGAGAATGACCACGCCGTCTAACCCTGAGAATGACCACGCCGTCTAACCCTGAGAATGACCACCGCCGTCTAACCCTGAGAATGACCACGCCGTCTAACCCTGAGAATGACCACGCCGTCTAACCCTGAGAATGACCACGCAGTCTAACCCTGAGAATGACCACGCAGTCTAACCCTGAGAATGACCACGCAGTCTAACCCTGAGAATGACACGCCGTCTAACCCTGAGAATGACCACGCAGTCTAACCCTGAGAATGACCACGCGTCTAACCCTGAGAATGACCACGCCGTCTAACCCTGAGAATGACCACGCCGTCTAACCCTGAGAATGACCACGCCGTCTAACCCTGAGAATGACCACGCAGTCTAACCCTGAGAATGACCACGCAGTCTAACCCTGAGAATGACCATGCATTCACAATGCAGTCTAACCCTGAGAATGACCATGCAGTCTAACCCTGAGAATGACCATGCAGTCTAACCCTGAGAATGACCACGCCGTCTAACCCTGAGAATGACCATGCAGTCTAACCCTGAGAATGACCATGCAGTCTAACCCTGAGAATGACCACGCAGTCTAACCCTGAGAATGACCACGCTCTCACAATGCAGTCTAACCCTGAGAATGACCACGCAGTCTAACCCTGAGAATGACCATGCTCTCACAATGCAGTCTAACCCTGAGAATGACCATGCTCTCACAATGCAGTCTAACCCTGAGAATGACCGCGCAGTCTAACCCTGAGAATGACCATGCTCTCACAATGCAGTCTAACCCTGAGAATGACCATGCAGTCTAACCCTGAGAATGACCATGCAGTCTAACCCTGAGAATGACCACGCAGTCTAACCCTGAGAATGACCACGCAGTCTAACCCTGAGAATGACCACGCAGTCTAACCCTGAGAATGACCACGCAGTCTAACCCTGAGAATGACCACGCAGTCTAACCCTGAGAATGACCACGCAGTCTAACCCTGAGAATGACCACGCAGTCTAACCCTGAGAATGACCACGCAGTCTAACCCTGAGAATGACCACGCAGTCTAACCCTGAGAATGACCGCGCAGTCTAACCCTGAGAATGACCGCGCAGTCTAACCTGAGAATGACCGCGCAGTCTGACCCTGAAATGACCGCGCAGTCTGACCCTGAGAATGACCGCGCAGTCTAACCCTGAGAATGACCGCGCAGTCTAACCCTGAGAATGACCGCGCAGTCTAACCCTGAGAATGACCGCGCAGTCTAACCCGGAGAATGACCGCGCAGTCTAACCCGGAGAATGACCGCGCAGTCTAACCCGGAGAATGACCGCGCAGTCTAAACCCGGAGAATGACCACGCAGTCTAACCCTGTAGACCAGCAGTCTAACCCTGAGAGACCACGCAGTCTAACCCTGAGAATGACCACGCAGTCTAACCCTGAGAATGACCACGCAGTCTAACCCTGAGAATGACCACGCAGTCTAACCCTGAGAATGACCACGCAGTCTAACCCTGAGAATGACACGCAGTCTAACCCTGAACCCGGTCTAACTGAACCACGCAGTCTAACCCTGAGAATGACCACGCAGTCTAACCCTGAGAATGACCACGCAGTCTAACCCTGAGAATGACCACGCAGTCTAACCCTGAGAATGACCACGCAGTCTAACCCTGAGAATGACCACGCAGTCTAACCCTGAGAATGACCACGCAGTATAACCTGAGAATGACCACGCAGTCTAACCCTGAGAATGACCACGCAGTCTAACCCTGAGAATGACCACGCAGTCTAACCCTGAGAATGACCACGCAGTCTAACCCTGAGAATGACCACGCAGTCTAACCCTGAGAATGACCACGCAGTCTAACCCTGAGAATGACCACGCAGTCTAACCCTGAGAATGACCACGCAGTCTAACCCTGAGAATGACCACGCAGTCTAACCCTGAGAATGACCACGCAGTCTAACCCTGAGAATGACCACGCAGTCTGACCCTGAAAATGACCGCGCAGTCTAACCCTGAGAATGACCGCGCAGTCTAACCCTGAGAATGACCGCGCAGTCTAACCCTGAGAATGACCGCGCAGTCTAACCCTGAGAATGACCGCGCAGTCTAACCCTGAGAATGACCGCGCAGTCTAACCCTGAGAATGACCACGCAGTCTAACCCGGAGAATGACCACGCAGTCTAACCCGGAGAATGACCACGCAGTCTAACCCTGAGAATGACCACGCAGTCTAACCCTGAGAATGACCACGCAGTCTAACCCTGAGAATGACCACGCAGTCTAACCCTGAGAATGACCACGCAGTCTAACCCTGAGAATGACCACGCAGTCTAACCCTGAGAATGACCACGCAGTCTAACCCTGAGAATGACCACGCAGTTTAACCCTGAGAATGGACCACAGTCTAACCTGAGAATGACCACGCAGTCTAACCCTGAGAATGACCATGCTCTCACAATGCAGTCTAACCCTGAGAATGACCATGCTCTCACAATGCAGTCTAACCCTGAGAATGACCACGCAGTCTAACCCTGAGAATGACCACGCAGTCTAACCCTGAGAATGACCACGCAGTCTAACCCTGAGAATGACCACGCAGTCTAACCCTGAGGAATGACACGCAGTCTAACCCTGAGAATGACCACGCAGTCTAACCCTGAGAATGACCACGCAGTCTAACCCTGAGACTGACCACGCAGTCTAACCCTGAGAATGACCACGCAGTCTAACCCTGAGAATGACCACGCAGTCTAACCCTGAGAATGACCACGCAGTCTAACCCTGAGAATGACCACGCAGTCTAACCCTGAGAATGACCACGCAGTCTAACCCTGAGAATGACCACGCAGTCTAACCCTGAGAATGACCACGCAGTCTAACCCTGAGAATGACCACGCAGTCTAACCCTGAGAATGACCACGCAGTCTAACCCTGAGAATGACCACGCAGTCTAACCCTGAGAATGACCACGCAGTCTAACCCTGAGAATGACCACGCAGTCTAACCCTGAGAATGACCACGCAGTCTAACCCTGAGAATCACCATGCAGTCTAACCCTGAGAATGACCACGCAGTCTAACCCTGAGAATGACCATGCAGTCTAACCCTGAGAATGACCATGCTCTCACAATGCAGTCTAACCCTGAGAATGACCACGCAGTCTAACCCTGAGAATGACCACGCAGTCTAACCCTGAGAATGACCACGCAGTCTAACCCTGAGAATGACCACGCAGTCTAACCCTGAGAATGACCACGCCGTCTAACCCTGAGAATGACCACGCCGTCTAACCCTGAGAATGACCACGCAGTCTAACCCTAGAGAATGACCACGCAGTCTAACCCCGAGAATGACCACGCCGTCTAACCCCGAGAATGACCACGCCGTCTAACCCCGAGAATGACCACGCCGTCTAACCCCGAGAATGACCACGCCGTCTAACCCCGAGAATGACCACGCCGTCTAACCCCGAGAATGACCACGCCGTCTAACCCCGAGAATGACCACGCCGTCTAACCCTGAGAATGACCACGCCGTCTAACCCTGAGAATGACCACGCCGTCTAACCCTGAGAATGACCACGCCGTCTAACCCTGAGAATGACCACGCCGTCTAACCCTGAGAATGACCACGCCGTCTAACCCTGAGAATGACCACGCCGTCTAACCCTGAGAATGACCACGCCGTCTAACCCTGAGAATGACCACGCCGTCTAACCCTGAGAATGACCACGCCGTCTAACCCTGAGAATGACCACGCCGTCTAACCCTGAGAATGACCACGCCGTCTAACCCTGAGAATGACCACGCCGTCTAACCCTGAGAATGACCACGCCGTCTAACCCTGAGAATGACCACGCCGTCTAACCCTGAGAATGACCACCCGTCTAACCCTGAGAATGACCACGCCGTCTAACCCTGAGAATGACCACGCCGTCTAACCCTGAGAATGACCACGCCGTCTAACCCTGAGAATGACCACGCCGTCTAACCCCTGAGAATGACCACGCCGTCTAACCCTGAGAATGACCACGCCGTCTAACCCTGAGAATGACCACGCCGTCTAACCCTGAGAATGACCACGCAGTCTAACCCTGAGAATGACCACGCCGTCTAACCCTGAGAATGACCACGCCGTCTAACCCTGAGAATGACCATGCCGTCTAACCTGAGAATGACCATGCAGTCTAACCCTGAGAATGACCACGCAGTCTAACCTGAGAATGACCCACGCAGTCTAACCATGAGAATGACCACGCAGTCTAACCCTGAGAATGACCACGCAGTCTAACCTGAGAATGACCATGCAGTCTAACACTGAGAATGACCACACCGTCTAACCCTGAGAATGACCACGCCGTCTAACCCTGAGAATGACCACGCCGTCTAACCCTGAGAATGACCATGCAGTCTAACCCTGAGAATGACCACGCTCTCACAATGCAGTCTAACCCTGAGAATGACCATGCTCTCACAATGCAGTCTAACCCTGAGAATGACCACGCAGTCTAACCCTGAGAATGACCACGCAGTCTGACCCTGAAAATGACCACGCAGTCTAACCCTGAGAATATTTCATAGTGTGGGTTAATATATATCTATCCACACTGAGGTTGGAATATTACTGTGTAATTGTGAAAACTATGCTTATTAAGTCCCTTTTAGTGTAAGAACTGGTTGAAAAGACGGCCTTAAATTTCTGCCTGTTTTGGTGGGATGGAGTTCTGTTAAATTAGTTAATAGACCAATAATAAGAGACTTTCAAACCTCTGCCAATAACAGCTCCCCACTCACAGTCCTAGCAAAAATGTTGCTTGAGAAATTGCACTTGGCTAAGAAGCTATTTCTGTTTAATTTTGACCATTTTAATTTAAAAACAATTACAGTTAGGTACTTCATTGTTACCCAGAAATGATTTGATATTGATATAAAACAGTCTGCATTGGGCCTTTAAGGAAACCGGAGACTTGACATGAGGAGCTGTGTGGACATGAGTGTGTCAGTCCTGGCAGGACCGTGTCTGGTAAAACCATCTGTAACAGTCAGTCCAGGCAGGGTGGTGTCTGGTAAAACCATCTGTAACAGTCAGTCCTGGCAGGGTGGTGTCTGGTAAAACCATCTGTAACAGTCAGTCCTGGCAGGGTGGTGTCTGGTAAAACCATCTGTAACAGTCAGTCCTGGCAGGGTGGTGTCTGGTAAAACCATCTGTAACAGTCAGTCCTGGCAGGGTGGTGTCTGGTAAAACCATCTGTAACAGTCAGTCCTGGCAGGGTGGTGTCTGGTAAAACCATCTGTAACAGTCAGTCCTGGCAGGGTGGTGTCTGGTAAAACCATCTGTAACAGTCAGTCCTGGCAGGGTGGTGTCTGGTAAAACCATCTGTAACAGTCAGTCCTGGCAGGGTGGTGTCTGGTAAAACCATCTGTAACAGTCAGTCCTGGCAGGGTGGTGTCTGGTAAAACCATCTGTAGCAGTCAGTCCTGGCAGGGTGGTGTCTGGTAAAACCATTTGTAACAGTCAGTCCTGGCAGGGTGGTGTCTGGTAAAACCATTTGTAACAGTCAGTCCTGGAAGGGTGGTGTCTGGTAAAACCATTTGTAACAGTCCTAAGTTGCCTCCTAACCCTGGGCTACACATGGTGTTTCCAACTGAAACCAAAACCAGCCAGAGACAGATCTCCCTCTTCCATGGCTGCCAGACCCCGGTTCAAATATTATTTCAAATACTCCATCTGGGCTTGATTTAGCTTGCCTGGCGCAATGGAAGTAGAGTAGTTGTGAAAGTGAAAACCCATCTGGCACACCAGGCAGGCTCGAGCAAACGCTCAACGTATTTGAAAGATTTAAAATAGTATTTGAACCCAGATCGTGATGGCTGCGGTCCCAGACAGTTATGAAATCCTGACGGAATGGTTTAGACTGCATGGCATATTTGTGCCAGGGTCATCTTTTAAAAGTGGCTTCTCCACTACTGAGATCAAATACGGTCAGAACTACGTTTTGGAACATTAGTTGTTATGCAACTGTATTTCACATGTTGGGATAAAGAAGGTTGGAATAGAATAAATAGGGAATTTCTGTTGTGGCATTCAACACAAGGTTACCTAGTAGTGTTTCTCTAATGAACCACCTGTACATCCAGAGTACCTCCTCTAGCCTATACCAGCGACAGTTGTTCGACCTACTGTAGTCAACCAAGCTTGGCTGGTGTTACTGGGTGTCCACATATCAGACAGCCTCTGCTACAGCAGGGGTGACCTGCTGGTCAGGCTGGAGACACGTGACTGGGTCAGAGCGGTGGGTTTCTGCAGTCAGAGAGAAGAGCCCCAGCTGAGCTCTTCTGTCCTCTCCCTTCCTCCAGCATTTCGCTGCACCTGCAACATCTGCAAATCTGTGTATGCAACCAATAAACTTTGATTCTGATTCGTCCTCTCCTCTTATGCTCTCTCCTTGCCTTCACATACTCTTCTCCTTTTCTTCCCTCAACCTGTCCTCTGTTTCTCTCCTTCCTTCCTCCCCCCTCCCTTTCTTCCTCATTTCCCTCTCCTCCTCCCCCCTCCCGTTCTTCCTCATTTCCCTCTCCTCCTCCCCCCTCCCTTTCTTCCTCATTTCCCTCTCCTCCTCCCCCTCCCTTTCTTCCTCATTTCCCTCTCGTCCTCCCCCTCCTGTTCTTCCTCATTTCCCTCTCCTCCTCCCCCCTCCCGTTCTTCCTCATTTCCCTCTCCTCCTCCCCCCTCCCGTTCTTCCTCATTTCCCTCTCCTCCTCCCCCTCCCGTTCTTCCTCATTTCCCTCTCCTCCTCCCCCTCCCGTTCTTCCTCATTTCCCTCTCCTCCTCCCCCTCCTGTTCTTCCTCATTTCCCTCTCCTCCTCCCCCCTCCCGTTCTTCCTCATTTCCCTCTCCTCCCCCCTCCTCCTCCTCCCTCCGGTAACCACGAGCACAACCGTTCCTTGATTTTATTCTGTAGTTTGTCAGAATTATCACCTTCCGTGAGAACTAGAAAGTAAATGAAAATACAGTTAGGCACACTCCTACAACCTTATCTTACGAGTGACATTAGCTTGGTATAACTCTGAAGTGGTTACATACATCAAAACAGTTTAGCCGGAGCTATAACAGTATCGGATTAAACACATGAATAAAGTAAAAATACCTAATTGGCTGCTTATTACAGAAGGGAGGAAATCCAAAACTTCACACTTCTTGTTCCTGGCATGAATTCACGTTTCATCCTTAATTATTATATCGTTCCCATCCTAACATACACGCTTCAACCGTTACGAACTACACCCGAAGACACAAAAAACCTAGCTAACACAGCGTGGGATTGTCTTCACTCAAAAGGTGTGTTGCTATGATAATAATCCCCGTTACAACAGATTTTAGCCACGTAGTTCCGCTTGTCTTACCAGTTCCCCCGCATAGCGAACACGTAAGCATTTCATACAAAAACCAACGACATAGATTGACAGGTTAATTGTCAGTTACACTCCTTCCTTGCCGTTCCCCCTCTCTCCTTCCTTTCCCTCCTCTCACCCTCTTAAATTTAACAATTATTTTTATTTCACCTTTATTTAACCAGGTAGGCCAGTTGAGAACAAGTTCTCATTTATAACCAAGACAAAGACAAATGGCCAAGACAAAGCAAAGCAGTGCGACAAATACAACACAGAGTTACACAAACAAACGTACAGTCAATAAAACAATAGAAAAAGTCTATGTACAGTGAGTGCAAATGTAGTAAGATTAGGAAGGTAAGACAAATAGGCCATAGAGGCAAAATAATTACAATTTAGCATTAACACGAGTGATAGATGTGCAGATGATGTGCAAGTAGAGATACTGGGGAGCAAAAATAAATAAATAATAATATGGGGATGAGGTAGTTGGGTGTGCTATTTACGGATGGGCTGTGTACAGGTACAGTGATCAGTAAGCTGCTCTGACAGCTGATGCTTAAAGTTAAAGGGAGATAATGGTCTCTAGCTTCAGTGATTTTTGCAGTTCGTTTCAGTCATTGGTAGCAGAGGACTGGAAGGAAAGGCGGCCAAAGCAGGTGTTGGCTTTGGGGATGACCAGTGAAATATACCCGCTGGAGCGCGTACTACGGGTGGGTGTTGCTATGGTGACCAGTGAGCCGAGATAAGGCGGGGCTTTACCTAGCAAAGACTTATAGATGACCTGGAGCCAGTGGGTTGTGATGATGAATATGTAGCGAGGGCCAGCTAACGAGAGAATACAGGTCGCAGGGGTGGGTAGTATATGGGGCTTTGGTGACAAAACAGATGGCACTGTGATAGAATGCATCCAATTTGCTGAGTAGAGTGTTGGGGGCTATTTTGTAAATGACATCGCCAAAGTCAAGGATCGGTAGGATTGTCCGTTTTACGAGGGTGTTTGGCAGAATGAGTGAAGGCTTTGTTTGCGAAATAGGAAGCCGATTCTAGATTTCATTTTGGATTGGAGATGCTTAATGTGAGTCTGGAAGGAACGTTTACAGTCTAACCAGACACCTAGGTATTTGTAGTTGTCCACATATTCTAAGTCAGAACCGTCCAGAGTAGTGATGCTAGTCGGGCGGGCGGGTGCGGGCAGCAATCGGTTGAAGAGCATCCATTTAGTTTTACTAGCATTTAAAAGCAGTTGGAGGCCACGGAAGGAGTGTTGTATGGCATTGAAGCTCGTCTGGAGGTTTGTTAACGCAGTGTCCAAAGAAGGGCCAGAGGTATACAGAATGGTGTCGTCTGTGTAGAGATGGATCAGAGAGTCACCCGCAGCAAAAGCGACATCATTGATATATACAGAGAAAAGAGTCAGCCCGAGAATTGAACCCTGTGGCAACCCATAGAGACTGCCAGAGGACCGGACAACAGGCCCTCCAATTTGACACACGGAACTCTGAGAAGTAGTTGGTGATTCAGGCGAGGCAGTCATTTGAGAAACCAAGGCTGTTGAGTCTGCCGACAAGAATGCGGTGATCGACAGAGTCGAAAGCCTTGGCCAGGTCGATGAAGACGGCTGCACAGTACTGTCTTTTATCGATGGCGGTTATGATATCGTTTAGGACCTTGAGCGTGGCTGAGGTGCAGCCATGACCAGCTCGGAAACCAGATTGCATAGTGAAAAAGGTACGGTGGGATTTGAAATGGTCGATGATCTGTTTGTTAACTTGGCTTTCGAAGAATTTAGAAAAGGCAGGGAAGGATGGATATAGGTCTATAACAGTTTGGGTCTAGAGTGTCTTCCCTTTTGAAGAGGGGGATGACCTCGGCAGCTTTCCAATCTTTGGGGATCTCAGAAGATACGAAAGAGAGGTTGAACATACTAGTAATAGCAACAATTTTGGCGAATAATTTTAGAAAGAGAGGGTCCAGATTTTCTAGCCCAGCTAATTTGTTGGGATCCAGATTTTGCTGCTCTTTCAGAACATCAGCTGTCTGAATTTGGGTGAAGGAGAAGCGGAGGGGGCTTGGGCAATTTTCTGCGGGGGGGTTGCAGAGCTGTTGGCCGGGGTAGGGGCAGCCAGGTGGAAAGCATAGCCAGCCGTAGAAAAATGCTTATTGAAATCACCGATAAATCTACGATAATCGACAGTGACAGTGTTTCCTAGCCTCAGTGCAGTGGGAAGCTGGGAGGAGGTGATCTTATTCTCCATGGACTTTACAGTGTCCCAAAACGTTTTGTAATTAGTGCTACAGGATGCAAATTTCTGTTTGAAAAAGCTAGCCTTAGCTTTCCTAACTGACTGTGTATATTGGTTCCTAACTTCCCTGAAAAGTTGCATATCGTGGGGGCTATTCGATGTTAATGCAGTTTGCCACAGGATGTTTCTGTGCTGGTCAAGGGCAGTCAGGTCTGGAGTGAACCAAGGGCTATATCCGTTCTTAGTTCTACATTTTTTGAACGGGGCATGCTTATTTAAGATGGTGAGGAAAACACTTTTAAAGAGCAACCAAGTGTTTAAGGGAGCGTTTGACAGTGAAGAGGGGTGGTAGTTTTGACCGCGGACCCATTACGGACACAGGCAATGAGGCAGCGATCGCTGAGATCCTGGTTGAAGACAGCAGAGGTGTATTTAGAGGGCAAGTTGGTCTGGATGATATCTATGAGGGTGCCCATGGTTACGGATTTAGGGTTGTACCTTGTAGGTTTCTTGATCATTTGTGTGAGATTGAGGGCATCTAGCTTAGATAACAGTACGAACTCCCACTCCTATCATCCCTCTTTCTCTTCTTCTCCTATCATCTCTCTTCCTCTCCTGTCATCTCTCTTCCTCTCCTGTCATCTCTCTTCCTCTCCTGTCATCTCTCTTCCTCTCCTGTCAACTCTCTTCCTCTCCTATCATGTCTCTTCCTCTCCTGTCATCTCTCTTCCTCTCTATCATGTCTCTTCCAACATGAAAGCCTGCCCATTACACACATGAATACATCAATTTACTGTTGTTGAGTAGAAAACAGATGGGAGACGTTACCTAGGAAACCCATGCGGCCTGTGTGAGCGTTGTGTGGCTTCAGGACTCTATTGACAGTCTCTGCTTCTCCTCTGTGAAGCTCTTTCTTTCCAACAGTTCAGCTTCTTTTAGTTCCAGATAAAACAATCCCTATGTAACTCAAACACTGGCACTTGTCTTTTCCTAGTAGCACTGACTTGGCTGATAAACACGGAGGACAAATGTACTATGGCTGAAACGTGCTGGTCTCACCTAGCTGTCTATCTGAAGCTCGACTGACTTGCCTAGTTAAATAAAGGTTCAATATAATAATAATAATAGCTTAGACACACTGGTCAAACGTTTGCCTGCCGACAGTATTTAGCACCTCTGAACGGTGTCGGTACTCAATCTCTGTTTGTGTTCACACAGCAAAAACCTTTAAGTCGTCAGCTACTCTGCCCTTTTAAAATACTCCAAACCAGAAGGTGGCAGTAGTGTTTGGCAATGTATGTTCATGTGCTATTTTCTGCTGAATGTGTTGCACTTTCTCCTGTTGTGCTATTTACAAACAAACATGTGACTGTCTCAACTGTTCTGGGGAACTACGGTGAGCTTCATAATGTGTCAGGTGAAATGATCAACGCGATCAGCTTCCTCTCTTAATGTATTGCACAAGTTGCCTGCAGGTATTTACTTAAAAAGTAGCTTCAAATATAAAAATGTATTGAAAAGGTCAAAATAAATAGTTTCAGCTGGTATTGAAAAACCATCCCGTGGCCACTTCCAAATACCTCGGTATACGGTACACTGCCCAAGCCTTGTGTGCATTGCGTCTGTGCACTTAGTTAGCTACCATCCCATAGCCCACATTGCATACAGTGTGAAGTGTGACTGGCTCATGACATTGAACTGTGGATGTATGGAGAAAATGCACACTTTTCCCCTTTTTTGTTCTCACTCCCGTTGGCTCCCCCCACGTGGGGGTTCGTGCTCTCTGATTGGCTCAAAGCCCAAGTTGTTGGCCACTGACGAGCATTGCGATTCTACAGGTAGAAAAGTCAGGTTCTGGGTCGGCATGCTGCAGCTACTGCTTTTGTTCTAGCAACAGAAGAAACGTCTATCGGCAGTGACATTCTCTGTGTGTTTCATGCTTACGTCGCTTTGGATAACAGCGTCTGCTAAATGACTCAAATATATATTTTTAAAATGTACATATTTCTTGAGTAGTGGTTTCAGAGGACATTCGATAGGAAAGAGCTGAGAGTTGGTTCAAACTATAAGTAGGTTATTGTTTTGAAAAAGAAACAGTCCTCTCATATACCCTGTGAATTCTGATCCTCTCGTTCTTACTACTCTGATTGGACAACGGTGATTACTCATTGTAATCCACACGAAGGAAATTGAGTCGGTAATATTATTATGCAACATTACGTAACCTGCTGCATGCAGTCTTTTTGAATCATTACCAAAGTGAAAAATAAACAACACAGTTAACGACCAACACAGACGAGACCTAGGACCATGAAAACAAACAGCTCGTGTGAGTGGTCGGCTGCGAATGTCCTCACCTGCTATTAACTGACGTTGATTGCTTAGGTTCTGCTCACGCCAGTGTTGTCCGGTCAGAACATGATGTTGAGGCCCATATTAAACACTTAGTAACCATCACACGACACACAGACGATTCCGGTCAACTTCTTGATATTGTTGTGTGGTTATGTTCGATGGACGCACAACACCCTCAAGATAGAAACAGTATGTCACTACACAACATGTATCTTTTCTTCTTACGACGGCATGTAAACACACGCTAACTTGAGGTGACGGGGTGGAGCACTAGAGTGTGTCCAAGCTCCCCGATTGGTTGGAATGAGTGGGGGGATTGAAGGGTGATTGACAGGGCTGCAGGCCAATCAGGTTGAAAGAGCTAGCGAGGGTAATCATATGGTGATTATCATATGATTCATGATGAGCACTGCATTAGTCTGGACTCTTCCTCAACCTGCTCACTGAGAGATGAACTACATTTTGGGGGCCTGACTGCCTAATAAATATATTTGTGTCATTTAGCAGACGCTATTATACAGAGCGACTTACAGTAGAGAGTGCGTACATTTTCAAACAAAAGTAGCTCCTCAACTCTCTCACTGAGAAGACAAACTACATTTTTGGGGCCCGACTGCCTAATAACTAAGTGCAAGGCTAACGAGGCTGTCTCTATGCTGTCATGAAGTCATCGTGACTATGGCCGCTCCACAGACAGACTACAGGGCTTTTACAGGAAGACATGCCCACAGCAGATATGACATCACCAGGGCCATCTTAGTCCCCTAGCTAACGACAAACATCTAGAAGCACAGAGGAGGAGGAGGCAGGAACAACATCTCCCGAGTCTGACAGAGGATATTGCTGAGGTGAGCACCACATGAGTCACAAAGAACAAGCGGCCATCTTTAAACAAGCCATTCGCTGCCTGGACCATGAAAAGACCAAGGACACTGAATGGGGAGGAGGAGAGAGGGAGACTAAATGGATGTAGGCCTACGTTTTTCTTCAGCAACCTAAGCCCAAGTATAGAACTGTGATCTACGACTGCTGTATGACTCCATCAGCAGTCAGTGTGTACAAATGACTTGAGAATGACTGCATGCCTTAATCTGAACAAATACATTCTACCAGTCAGAGATTAACTGACGTTGTCACCCTGGAGACGCTGCACAACTGTGACATGACTGGATTAGTCAGGTCATAATTTTGATGATACACCCCCCCCCAACACCCCCCCCAACTAATGTGATGATATACACAAACCCTGCGTGATCCTATCCCGAATATGCCTAGTAACCAGTGGAGGCTGCTGAGGGGAGAACGGCTCATAATTTTCCGGAACAGCATCAAACACCTGGAAAACCATGTGTTTGATACCATTCCACTTATTCCGCTCCAGTCATTACCACGAGCCCATCCTCCCCAATTAATGTGCCGCCAACCTCCTGTGTTAGTAACCTAGTTGATGAGGTCTACAATTGTTGATGTGAAATCCCGTGTGAACATAAAAGCAATGCACTGTACCTTTAACAGTGGTGTAAGTGGACACATGCAGTAGGCTAAAAGTCAAATCAGGTCATCTCTTCAGGCTTTTAGACACCATAATCACACCAATCTGTAACCCCCCCCTCTACTAAATACCACAATAAAATAACTCTACTTCAGACGTTTCTTGACTTGGCTACATTATGAGCATGTACTGTAGCATGAGGAAATTACATTTAGATAACATGGGGCCACAGTACTGTAGTTTGTAAAGATATTGCCTATTGTGTCAGGCTCATTTCATATGCATAGATCTTTATCAAGAAACAAACTTGATACTGAGAACCAAGCCCGTCTTAAACCACCAATATGTGCTAAGTATTCTACTTCGACCAGTAGTCTGGCTGTACTGCAACGAGGCGTTTTATCCCACTGTGACTGTTGCCACAGTGCAGTAGGGACGTGCAAGAAGGCGTCACCGCTGCCTGCAGCCTGCCTACATCATACGACGGACGGCATTGGTACCCGAAATCGAAGTAGGTTGCTGGTTAAACTCCAGAACTAGAATACAATTTATAAACGTTCTGGTCTTATGATTCCAATCGCATTCCATAGCATACAACAGAAATAGGCAAGATAAATAAAACATTCAATTAAAATGTCCAAATGTCCCCTTCCCTCGCCAACGACGTAACGCCATGTCGGCGTGGAGGCCATATTTTGCTGGTTATGTCGACATAGGGAAAAAGTACAAGTCCTCCCCACAAATCTCGACTAACATTACCGCAGCATTATGGCAAACAAAACTTCCTAAAGCGAGAGGACTGTAGGCACATCGTTTCATTGCTTGAAACTGGATACATTGTTACTACTCGCAGGTCGTCAATCAGGTGTAGCCACACCGGGACAATCAAAGTTTACTGGCTAGCCAAGTTAAATATGTAGTGGCGTCTGCGTACAGAAACAGTGGTGGTGGGAGGCTAGCTAGCTACATAGCTAGGCTACAGGTTTAACTTTGGGACTTGTTTTCGCCGATATGCAAACTGATAAATATTCTATTTGGCAGATTCTTACCTGTCCACCACGTATGATGCGCTGTGATGCCGAGCACCGGTAAACGGGGACCAAAAACGGGTCTTTCAAGACGATAACAACCCGAATACGAACGATTTATTCTACAGATTCGACCGAATCCGCCAGACAACAGCCGAAAAAAATCCGCGTTCGCAGGGGGATCTACGCCAAAAACCACATGATCAACTACGTCAGCGTACGTATTTGCATACGATACCAGGGGCCACTTCCATCCTGGAGTTGTTGTAATCGCTCCTAAAAGTTACAACGTTGGTCAGTATCAAGCCTCGGATAGTGTCCAGGAAATGACAGCCCTTCAGTGGTTGCTGGAACCTTGCTTTCGACTTTGAAAATGAATAAGCTGTTGTTGACGTCCTGTGCTCTGCGCCAGCTCAACGTTGTGTAGGTCATTGAATAGTAAGCAGTAAACTGAGAGGACTGGGCGTGTCAACGCTTGGTCTAGGGAGGGACACTACTGCTAGTCTTGCTGCAGTACTGACAGCTGTGTCTCAGGTCAATGGTGTCTAGAAGTGCTACTGACTGATTTTAAATCTCTTCTTTCTCTCTCTCTCTCTCTCTGTCTCTGTTTGGCGTCTCACCTAGTTTGACATTCTTCACTGAATAGCTTCCATCTGAGTAGCTAATGAGACATCGTGAAAGGCAGCAGTGATTTATTGCCCTCCGTCTCTCTCTCTCATCTCTCAAGTCAATTTCAATTAAATTGAAGGGCTTTATTGGCATGGGAAACATATGTTAACATTGCCAAAGCAAGTGAAGTTGATAATAAACAATAAAAATTAACAGTAAACATTACACTCACAGAAGTTCCAAAAGAATAAGACATTTCAAATGTCATATTATGTCTATATACAGTGCTGCAACAATGTGCAAATAGTTAAAGTACAAAAGGGAAAATAAATAAACATACATATGGGTTGAATTTACAATGATGTTTGTTCTTCTACACCTGTTGTATTCGGCGCATGTGACTAATACAATTTGATTTGATTTGATTCACTGGTTGCCCTTTTCTTGTGGCAACAGGTCACAAATCTTGCTGCTGTGATGGCACACTGTGGTATTTCACCCAGTAGATATGGGAGTTTATCAGTATTGGGTTTGGTTTTTGAATTATTTGTAATCTGTTTGTTTTCTGAATTCTGTGTAATCTGAGGGAAATATGTGTCTCTAATATGGTCATACATTTGGCAAGAGGTTAGGAAGTGCAGCTCAGTTTCCACCTAATTTTGTGGGCAGGGTGCACATAGCCTGTCTTCTCTTGAGAGCCAGGTCTGCTACGGCGGCCTTTCTCAATAGCAAGGCTTTGCTCACTGAGTCTGTACATAGTCAAAGCTTTCCTTAAGTTTAGGTCAGTCACAGTGGTCAGGTATTCTGCCATTGTGTACTCTCTGTTTAGGGCCAAATAGCATTCTAGTTTGCGTTGTTTTTTTTGTTAATTCTTTCCAATGTGTCCAGTAATTATCTTTTTGTTTTCTCATGATTTGGTTGGGTCTAATTGTGTTGCTGTCCTGGGGCTCTGTGGGGTCCTGTTTGTGAACAGAGCCCCAGGACCAGCTCGCTTAGCGGACTCTTCTTCAGATTCATCTCTCTGTAGACGATGGCTTTGTTATGGAAGGTTTGGAATCGCTTCCTTTTAGGTGGTTGTAGAATTTAACGGCTCTTTTCCGGATTTTGATCATTAGCGGGTATCGACCTAATTCTGCTCTGCTTGCATTATTTGGTGTTTTATGTTGAACACAGAGGATATTTTTGCAGAATTCACTCTCCCCCCCCTCTCTCTGAAGGCACATGTGGGGGTCATCATAATAATAATGTTTCATATGTCATTTGAATTGTTTTTAATCTTGTTGTGAATAGAGAGAAATTATGAAATCTTGACAAGTATAGGAATATGTATACTAATAAGTACACCACTAATATTAGGTCAGATAAAACAGCTCCAGTCTCTCATTAAGTGTTAATATTGAACAGTTCATAGATATATAGAAAAGACTCAAACAATCTGTAGCCAACAGTGACACCATCTGTTTTTTGTAATAGAATAGCTCGTTCTGGCTTTGGTTTTTCTAAATACAGTACCTGAACAATATATTCTTATTATAAAAAAACCTTGGTAATCTGAGATGACCCACTGAATTCTCATGGGACGCATCAATGGAATGAATCAATTTGAAATCAATCAATTTGTACCTAAACTGTTTTGCCTAAATTAAGTTCAACCCCAGTAAGAAAAACAAAACAGCACATTGTCTAAATTGGGAGATGAGGCATTTCCAAAACATGATGCAGTTCTCTGCTGCAGTGAGAGGCTTGGTGGAGGCTCAGGCTGCGGTCCAAATGACACACTAGTCCCTATATAGCAGTACACTACCCTATGGACCCTGGTCAAAAGTAGTGCACTTTAAAGGGAATAGGGTGCCATTTGGGGCGTATTGCAGGCTCAGCTCATGCATTATTCATTAAGCAGAGTGAAGTTGGGTTGCTATGGTTTGTGGACACATTTACATACAGATTTGTTTTCTAATGCAATATTAATAATTACTTTGCTGCTGTCTTTGTTTCTGTGTCGTCATTGAACAGGCTTAGTTAACATTGACAATACAGAACATGCATAAACAGCCACCCACCATCAACTGATAGGCATAAGCCTTCATCATGAATCATCATCATCATCATGAAATGTCACAAAATTGGGAATTAAAAGTGACAGGAGGCTGTCCAAAGCCATAAAAACAATGTAATATGTGTATGTTTTGTTAAATAAACAACAGTACTATGCATGAAGCTGTAACTAAAAGTTCTGAATATTCATTATTTCATTACTTGTGTGAAGTAGCTTAACGTAGCCAGTAGATGGAGCCAAAGGACATGTTACCTCAACATACGTCTCACTCTAAGTTGTCCTCAGTGGACAGACAGTTCTGAATACTAAAGGACATGTTACCTCAACATATGTCTGTCTCACACTAAGTTGTCCTCAGTGGACAGACAGTTCTGAATACTAAACAAGGTGGATAATGTGTATATTTACATGTAGACCGGTTATGGACGGGCACTATGCAGAACAAATTCCGATATAAATACCACAATGTGTTGTGAATATTTTGACCAGTAAATATAGATATAGACATGCATGAATATGACATGAGTGTTGAGAGAGAGAGCAGAGCGTGGAGGAAGCATCACACAATGGTCTTATTGAGGGGAAAGGTCAGCTTGGACAGCTTGGTAAGAAGTGATCTGCATTATTGGCATGGACCCATTGACCAGGTCACAGGGAAACCTCCATCCGCGATGACCACTGTGTAGGCCGGCAGAAGAAGCCGAGAACGCACACGCAGACACACGCGCTGAAGACGAGATGAGCGTCTCCCTTTTCCATCATGTTTCCTCTCAGCCTGCTCAGTTTCCCCTATTTCAACTGGCACTCCTACCCTTCTGGAGCAGCAGGACGGCTGCTTGGACAAGAGAGGTTATTGTTTCATGACTCTCTGCATGAGGAGTTTTTGAAGTGGGTCTGGAGTTTTCTGTGGAGAATATTCCATCAACGTCCCAACAGACATACACGGAACACGGTTGCCACGTTCTCCGAATATATGATATTAATGTTCTAGACACGTTAAATGAGAACATTGCAAGAACCTTGATGCGGTTTTCTGTGGAACAGGAGAATATTCTGTCAACATTTCACCAAACATACACGGAACACGGTTGTCATGTTATCAGAACATAAGATATTAATGTTCCAGACACGTTTCATGGGAACGTTGCAAAAACATTCATGTGTCCAAAGAAACATTAATTACACATCCCTTCTTGTTACTGTTTCCGAGCCAATTAAGGCCCTGATTGGTGAACCCCTGATCCATTCATAGCTCTTTGTCTGTTGACAAGGTTAGAGATACTCACACACACACAGTGCCTTTATCATACAGTGTTTTCTACTTACATATTTGACATAAATGATTACATTGTGCATGTTTATTTATAGAGTAATTATGATTGAACATGTCCTCCCCTGGGATATGAACTCACATTCTCTTGGTTCACTGTACTCCCATCTTCCTGCTACTCCATCATGTCTGTGTAACAGCTATCAGTTAATCAGACTATTCTTATCATTCATTTTAGTTACTTATTTCAGCAGTTGAAGGGCTTTCTGTATAGTTGTATAATGTCTGTGAGGCATGTTAACCTCTTTTTAATGATACTCCTGAATCACTAGGATTGTACTTTTTTTTAACAGAGATTGAGAGTGACTTCAAAAAGGGCATTCTTCCTGTTGCTTCCACCTCTCAGGTTGGTACAGATCTACCTAAGTGTCTAGGGAGGAGGGGTTAGGGCTTCTTCTGGATGAGATCCCTTATTGGGACTTTGGTTAGGGTGTTCGTCATTGGTGCTGCTGGCCTAGGGTTTGAGACCCCGGTAAGGGGAGTCACTCTACTCTCATACTCTTAGCAATATACACTGAGTGTACAAAACATTAGGAACGTCGTTCCTAATATTGAGTTGCCCCCCCCCTCCCCTTTTTGCCCTCAGAACAGCCTAAATGCGTTGGGGGCATGGACTCTACAAGGTGTCGATAGTTAGGCCCCTGTCTGGGATCTAATTGATAGGAAGTTGATTCAGAGGGTGTAAAGGGATTCACTAGAAACTGATTCACCTGGAGGTAAAACACAGGGATCTGATTCAGTAGGAATGATATTAACAAGGAACTGAATCAGTGATTCTCTTGAGATGAACTGCAATGGACTTGATCAGATGACTTGACAGTTTGATTTGACCCGCCGAGAAGACTATGTAATTACATGGAGAGCACATCAGTAGTGATGGTGAATAGGAAGCTTCCTAACATGAACTCATTGACCTCTGAGAAGGACTGTTATCCCCCCACTGCCCACTGAAAGGGAGGTAACACAGCACACGGCTTGCCCCCACTGCCCACTAGAGAGGGAGGTAACACAGCACACAGCTTGCCCCCACTGCCCACTAGAGAGGGAGTTAACACAGCACACAGCTTGCCCCCACTGCCCACTATAGAGGGAGGTAACACAGCACACGGGCTTGCCCCACTGCCCACTAGAGAGGAGGTAACACAGCACACAGCTTGCCCCCACTGCCCACTAGAGAGGGAGGTACACAGCACACAGCTTGCCCCCACTGCCCACTAGAGAGGGAGGTAACACAGCACACAGGCTTGCCCCCACTGCCCACTAGAGAGGGAGGTAACACAGCACACAGCTTGCCCCCACTGCCCACTAGAGAGGGAGGTAACACAGCACACAGCTTGCCCCCACTGCCCACTAGAGGGAGGTAACACAGCACACAGCTTGCCCCCACTGCCACCTAGAGGGAGGAACACAGCACAGCAGGCTTGCCCCCACTGCCACTAGAGGGAGGTAACACAGCACACGCTTGCCCCCACTGCCCCACTAGAGGGAGGTAACACAGCACACGGCTTGCCCCCACTGCCCACTAGAGAGGGAGGTAACACAGCACAAATGGCTTGCCCCCACTGCCCACTAGAGAGGGAGGTACACAGCACACAGCTTGCCCCCACTGCCCACTAGAGAGGGAGGTAACACAGCACACAGGCTTGCCCCCACTGCCACTAGAGAGGGAGGTAACACAGCACACAGCTTGCCCCCACTGCCCACTAGAGAGGGAGGTAACACAGCACACAGCTTGCCCCCACTGCCCACTAGAGAGGGAGGTAACACAGCACACGGCTTGCCCCCACTGCCCACTAGAGAGGGAGGTAACACAGCACACGGCTTGCCCCACTGCCCACTAGAGAGGGAGGTAACACAGCACACAGCTTGCCCCCACTGCCCACTAGAGAGGGAGGTAACACAGCACACGGCTTGCCCCCACTGCCCACTAGAGAGGGAGGTAACACAGCCACAGCTTGCCCCACTGCTACTAGAGAGGGAGGTAACACAGCACACGGCTTGCCCCTACTGCCCACTAGAGAGGTAGGTAACACAGCACACAGCTTGCCCCCACTGCCCACTAGAGGGAGGTAACACAGCACACGGCTTGCCCCCACTGCCCACTAGAGAGGGAGGTAACACAGCACACAGCTTGCCCCACTGCCCACTAGAGAGGGAGGTAACACAGCACACAGCTTTGCCCCCACTGCCCACTAGAGGGAGGTAACACAGCACACAGCTTGCCCCCACTGCCCACTAGAGGGAGGTAACACAGCACATGGCTTGCCCCCACTGCCCACTAGAGAGGGAGGTAACACAGCACACAGCTTGCCCCCACTGCCCACTAGAGGGAGGTAACACAGCACATGGCTTGCCCCACTGCCCACTAGAGAGGGAGGTAACACAGCACACAGCTTGCCCCCACTGCCCACTAGAGAGGGAGGTAACACAGCACACAGCTTGCCCCCACTGCCCACTAGAGAGGGAGGTAACACAGCACACAGCTTGCCCCCACTGCCCACTAGAGAGGGAGGTAACACAGCACACAGCTTGCCCCCACTGCCCACTAGAAGGAGGTAACACAGCACACAGCTTGCCCCCACTGCCCACTAGAGAGGGAGGTAACACAGCACACAGCTTGCCCCCACTGCCCACTAGAGAGGGAGGTAACACAGCACACAGCTTGCCCCCACTGCCCACTAGAGAGGGAGGTAACACAGCACACAGCTTGCCCCCACTGCCCACTAGAGAGGGAGGTAACACAGCACACAGCTTGCCCCCACTGCCAACTAGAGAGGGAGGTAACACAGCACACGGCTTGCCCCCACTGCCCACTAGAGGGAGGTAACACAGCACACAGCTTGCCCCCACTGCCCACTAGAGAGGGAGGTAACACAGCACACAGCTTGCCCCCACTGCCCACTAGAGAGGGAGGTAACACAGCACACGGCTTGCCCCCACTGCACACTAGAGAGGGAGGTAACACAGCACACAGCTTGCCCCCACTGCCCACTAGAGAGGGAGGTAACACAGCACACAGCTTGCCCCCACTGCCCATTAGAGAGGGAGGTAACACAGCACACAGCTTGCCCCCACTGCCCACTAGAGAGGGAGGTAACACAGCACACAGCTTGCCCCCACTGCCCACTAGAGAGGGAGGTAACACAGCACACAGCTTGCCCCCACTGCCCACTAGAGAGGGAGGTAACACAGCACACAGCTTGCCCCCACTGCCCACTAGAGAGGGAGGTAACACAGCACACAGCTTGCCCCCACTGCCCACTAGAGAGGGAGGTAACACAGCACACAGCTTGCCCCCACTGCCCACTAGAGAGGGAGGTAACACAGCACACAGCTTGCCCCCACTGCCCACTAGAGAGGGAGGTAACACAGCACACAGCTTGTCCCCACTGCCCACTAGAGAGGGAGGTAACACAGCACACAGCTTGCCCCCACTGCCCACTAGAGGGAGGTAACACAGCACACAGCTTGCCCCCACTGCCAACTAGAGAGGGAGGTAACACAGCACACAGCTTGCCCCCACTGCCCACTAGAGAGGGAGGTAACACAGCACACAGCTTGCCCCCACTGCCCACTAGAGAGGGAGGTAACACAGCACACGGCTTTCCCCCACTGCCCACTAGAGAGGGAGGTAACACAGCACACAGCTTGCCCCCACTGCCAACTAGAGAGGGAGGTAACACAGCACACAGCTTGCCCCCACTGCCCACTAGAGAGGGAGGTAACACAGCACACAGCTTGCCCCCACTGCCCACTAGAGAGGGAGGTAACACAGCACACAGCTTGCCCCCACTGCCAACTAGAGAGGGAGGTAACACAGCACACAGCTTGCCCCCACTGCCCACTAGAGAGGGAGGTAACACAGCACACGGCTTGCCCCCACTGCCCACTAGAGAGGGAGGTAACACAGCACACAGCTTGCCCCCACTGCCCACTAGAGAGGGAGGTAACACAGCACACAGCTTGCCCCCACTGCCCACTAGAAAGGGAGGTAACACAGCACACAGCTTGCTCTCTCTGTCACATCAGTTGTTTATTTTGGCATCAGACCAACAACGTCCATGGCCGTGATGGATCGTGGGTAAATTGTGTGACTGAGTGATCTACAAATAATAATGAGTATTTATCTATGATGCAAGGGGATTTGCAGATCAGTCAGTTGGCAGTCGCCTGCACTGTCAGCTGCAATGTGGAACAAGCCCAATGGGCGCGTTCGAGCAGATCACTTTTGTCAAGTCGGTGATCGTTGGTCACCGCCTTTCAAAGTGTGTTGCATTATGGTTATAAAAATTGTCCAACTTAAGGCTACAATGTCGACTGCATAAACTCGCAGTGCTTGATGAAGTCGCCATGAAGTCTCATCACCTGCAATGTAACTGATCATTATAGGGTGTTTTAGTTTGTCTCAGGCGCGTAGCCAAAGACGCGACTGAAACAGGATCCAACTTTACTGTGATTCTAAATCTACAGGGGATACAAATGAAAGTGATATTTGAGATGTCTCTTTAAACAATTCATTGTACACATGTTATGTCACACTCACAAACTGTTTATTTAGACATTTACACAGAAAAAAACGTTAATAAACAATAGCAGCTATGTTGAAACGCTGCCATGTTGATCTGAGCCTTGCTGTTGTAAAACCACTGCAGTGTCCCGGCTTTCGACTGTCGCAGATGCAAGTCCCCCGACTTCACTCTCCAACTTTAGTCGACAGTCGGCTGTGTGAGGCTTACTGCTCAAACACAGCGGATGTCACTGGCAAGCAGCACAGGCACTACAGACGCCAGCCTAGTGGAAGTAATTCAAGACGACATTTGGAAAGGAAGGCTTGAAGGATTTCTCAAGAGGCCTGTAAAGCATGTCAACAGAGCGGACCAAACACTTTATTTCCCACAGTTAGGGTTAGTGTTAGCCAATGGAGCGCTTGTTTGTCTAAATAGATGACTATGGGATATAGACATGGCACAGGACTAAAGGCTTTCACATCTTAATTAGTTTAATACCTGTAATCAACTTAGATTGTAACTTTCAACTGGCGACTGTGCTTTATGGCAGTGCTGCATGTATCCTGTATTCATACACGAAGATGAGAAATGGGTTTCTAAATCTGCGTGAACAAATCTGTATGATGTATTAGCCTAGTTCTTAGCAAGTTTGTGTTCCATATTTTGTACTGTATGTGTGTGTGGTTTGGTCCTCATGCAGTTATCAAAGGAGGCAGTTAAAAGAGCAATAAGTCTGGTAGAGACACTAAACATGATACACATTTTCCACGTGGACAGTGACATAAAGCAGACCTCTTTCTGTAATGGAGGAATTAAGAGGACGTGTTGACCTCTAGGACGTGGCCCCAGGCTACCTAGGAGACGTGGAAGCCGGCAGTGTTGGGGAGTAGTTCCATTACATGTTATTTTAATAGTCATTTAACTACATTTTGGAAGGTTAACTAAATTAAAATCTTCGTAGTGTTTTCAGTAGGTAATTTATTTTTAAATTCACAAACGACCCCCTATTCTTTTTCTCTCTCCCTGCGCTCATGAAAAAATACTACTGAATTACTACACAAAACCTATTTGTGCAGTAGTAACTATGTAGTGACATGTAGGGGTTCTGTAGTTAATGTGTAGTTTATGCACTACTCAAGATACACAAATAAAGTTTTATAGTGTTCAGTAGGAAAACAGTAGTTTCCAGTAATCAGGTAGAGATTTTATAGTATTCAGTAGGGAAACAGTAGTGTTTCTGTAGTAATCAGGTGGAGATTTTAGTAAATAAGTTGTCAAAACACTACAGCCAGACTACACCGGCTTTTCACGACCGCAGAAGAAGACAAAACAGGAAGTAGTTGGTTGTTGTTACCTAGCTACTGTTTTTGACAACCCCTGAATTGAATGATCTTCCATCCTTTGTCATCATGTCTTTCACAGCCCTTATGCTGGCACCATCTGCAAGTTTAACTTTTCTTTATGTTTTATAAATGCCTTCATGTCGTTGTTTAGCCGCTTATATAACTTCATACCAGATCAAAAAGATTGCTAGCCAAAACAGACTTTTGTTTATCCTATCTGTTTGCTAGCCCCATTGAAATGTACTTACCCATTCTACTTAGCTCGTTTGACCTATGGCCAAGGAGGCCCTCGACATTAGAAGACTGGAGGCCATTGTTGGTAAGATTAACATTGTTTATCTGTGTTGTCGTATGTGACCTCTGTTAGCAGATGATTGATTAGGCTTATAATTGGTTGTCTCTTGTGCTTGTCTTTATTTTCTAAAAAGTTACTGTGGTGGAGAAATGTGGCTGCAACAACAAAGAGGATCTGAAGATAGGTAAGTCAAAGCTGAAGGATCTGAAGATAGGTAAGTCTAAGCTGAATGATCTGAAGATAGGTAAGTCAAAGCTGAAGGATCTGAAGATAGGTAAGTCTAAGCTGAAGGATCTGAAGATAGGTAAGTCAAAGCTGAAGGATCTGAAGATAGGTAAGTCAAAGCTGAAGGATCTGAAGATAGGTAAGTCTAAGCTGAAGGATCTGAAGATAGGTAAATCAAAGCTGAAGGATCTGAAGATAGGTAAGTCTAAGCTGAATGATCTGAAGATAGGTAAGTCAAAGCTGAAGGATCTGAAGATAGGTAAGTCAATGCTGAATGATATGAAGATAGGTAAGTCTAAGCTGAAGGATCTGAAGATAGGTAAGTCAAAGCTGAATGATATGAAGATAGGTAAGTCTAAGCTGAATGATCTGAAGATAGGTAAGTCAAAGCTGAAGGATCTGAAGATAGATAAGTCAAAGCTGAAGGATCTGAAGATAGGTAAGTCAAAGCTGAAGGATCTGAAGATAGGTAAGTCAAAGCTGAAGGATCTGAAGATAGGTAAGTCATGCATGTTTCTTATTTTTGTATTATATTGTATGACAAATGTATATATAATCATTTTTCACAAGGTAGTTTTGATGTAGTGAACTACTTTTTCAAAGTAACTTTAGTTAAAAAATTATTTATCTTAAGGGTAACTTTACTGTAGCTCAATCAGTGTGAAGTAATTGGTAGCTTGGTAAACTACACTGAGTGTAGAAAACATTAGGAACACCTTCCTAATATTGACTTGAACACCCTTTTGCCCTCAGAACAGCCTCAATTCGTCTGGGCAAGGACTCTACAAGGTGTCAGAAGTGTTCCACAGGGATGCTGGCCTGACTCCAATGCTTCCCACAGTTGTGTCAATATGCATACCAGCAGCACATCACCCTGCACCCCACTGCTGGCTTCCTTCTGAAGCTAAGCAGGGTTGGTCCTGGTCAGTCCCTGGATGGGACACCAGATGCTGCTGGAAGTGGTGTTGGAGGGCCAATAGGAGGCACTCTTTCCTTTGGTCTAAAATAAATAAATATCCCAATGCCCCAAGGCATTAATTGGGTACCTTCTTCCGGATGGGATGTTAAACGGGTGTCCTGACTCTCTGTGATCACTAAAGATCCCATGGCACTTATTGTAAGAGTAGGGGTGTTAACCCCTGTGTTCTGGCCCTCATACCATCATGGCCACCAAATCATCCCCAGTTTCCAATTGGCTCATTCCTTTTCCCTGTAACTATTCCCCAGGTTGTTGCTGTAAATGAGAATGTGTTCTCAGTCAACTTACCTGGTAATTTAAGGGTTAAATAAAAAGTTGTCCTTTAAGGTGGTGGACCGTTCTTGATACACACAGGTGACTGTTGAGCTTGAAAAACCCAGCAGGGTTGCAGATCTTGACACACTCAAACCTTTGTGCCTGGCACCTACTACCATACCTGGTTCAAAGGCACCTACTACCATACTCGGTTCAAAGGCACCTACTACCATACCCGGTTCAAAGGCACCTACTACCATACCTGGTTCAAAGGCAACCTACTACCATACCTGGTTCAAAGGCATCTACTACCATACCCTGTTCAAAGGCACCTACTACCATACCTGGTTCAAAGGTACCTACCACCATACCCGGTTCAAAGGCACATACTACCATACCCGGTTCAAAGGCACCTACCACCATACCCGGTTCAAAGGCACCTACCACCATACCCAGTTCAAAGGCACATACTACCATACCCGGTTCAAAGGCACCTACCACCATACCCGGTTCAAAGGCACATACTACCATACCCGGTTCAAAGGCACCTACTACCATACCCGATTCAAAGGCACATACTACCATACCCGGTTCAAAGGCACCTACTACCATACCCGGTTCAAAGGCACCTACTACCGTACCTGGTTCAAAGACACCTACTACCATACCCGGTTCAAAGGCACCTACCACCATACCCGGTTCAAAGGCACCTACTACCGTACCTGGTTCAAAGATACCTACTACCATACCCGGCTCAAAGGCACCTACCACCATACCCGGTTCAAAGGCACATACTACCATACCCGATTCAAAGGCACATACTACCATACCCGGTTCAAAGGCACCTACAACCATACCCGGTTCAAAGGCACCTACTACCGTACCTGGTTCAAAGACACCTACTACCATACCCGGTTCAAAGGCACCTACCACCATACCCGGTTCAAAGGCACCTACTACCGTACCTGGTTCAAAGATACCTACTACCATACCCGGTTCAAAGGCACTTAAATATTTTGTCTTGCCCCATTCACTCTATGAATGGCACACATACACAATCCATGTCTCAATTGTCTCAAGGCTTATAAATCCTCCTCTTCATCTACAGTGATTGAAACGATTCAAATCATAGCTTTCGACCTGGATTCACCTGGTCATATCATGGAAAGTGTTCATAGTGGTCATAATGTTTTGTCCAGTCAGCGTATATATTCAGAGCAGCTTCCCCGACATTGGAGGCCAGACAGTGTGATGCACTCCTAGTTAGAGCTATGGGAAGAGATGCTGTGGGGGCTTGTGTAATGGAGGGGGTCAGTGAACCATGCTCACAGCATGAGTAACCTTACCTGAAGCCTGGAGACTTGTGTTAGCTCCCGAATGAATGCCTCAGCTGAGATGAGCAATTTGTCCAGCGGGAAATGCATTGGAATAGCCCATTATGTGAAGAGACACCGTGAACATCTCAAAGACTACAGCTTCACCCCAGGTCTCAGTGACCATCTCAAAGACTACAGCTTCACCCCAGGTCTCAGTGACCATCTCAAAGACTACAGCTACACCCCCAGGTCTCAGTGACCATCTCAAAGACTACAGCTTCACCCCAGGTCTCAATGACCATCTCAAAGACTACAGCTTCACCCCAGGTCTCAGTGACCATCTCAAAGACTACAGCTTCACCCCAGGTCTCAGTGACCATCTCAAAGACTACAGCTTCACCCCAGGTCTCAGTGACCATCTCAAAGACTACAGCTACACCCCCAGGTCTCAGTGACCATATCAAAGACTACAGCTTCACCCCAGGTCTCAGTGACCATCTCAAAGACTACAGCTTCACCCCAGGTCTCAGTGACCATCTCAAACACTACAGCTTCACCCCCAGGTCTCAGTAACCATCTCAAAGACTACAGCTTCACCCCAGGTCTCAGTGACCATCTCAAAGACTACAGCTTCACCCCAGGTCTCAGTGACCATCTCAAAGACTACAGCTTCACCCCAGGTCTCAGTGACCATCTCGAACACTACAGCAACACCCTGGATCTCAGTAACCATCTCGAACACTACAGCTTCACCCCAGGTCTCAGTGACCATCTCGAACACTACAGCGACACCCTGGATCTCAGTAACCATCTCGAAGACTACAGCTTCACCCCAGGTCTCAGTGACCATCTCGAACACTACAGCGACACCCTGGATCTCAGTGACCATCTTAAAGACTACAGCTTCACCCCAGGTCTCAGTGACCATCTCGAACACTACAGCGACACCCTGGATCTCAGTGACCATCTCAAAGACTACAGCTTCACCCCAGGTCTCAGTGACCATCTCAAAGACTACAGCTTCACCCCAGGTCTCAGTGACCATCTCAAAGACTACAGCTTCACCCCAGGTCTCAGTGACCATATCAAAGACTACAGCTACACCTCAGGTCTCAGTGACCATATCAAAGACTACATCTACACAACAGCTCTCAGGTCTTTTCAGACACATCTTCTTAAACAAACAAATAGACTAGAGAGGATTCGTCCCTTTCTAAGCTGTCCTCCATTAGCACCCAGGCAACATTAACCAGCCCAGTCACACGTGTGCTAACTATTACGTCAGGGTCACGTCCCATTAGAACAAGGACAGATGTAACACTACTAATGATGAACACTACTCTACAGACTGGGGTTATTCCTCAACAGGGAAAATACCTGCATCCCAAATGACACCCTAATTCCCCCCCCTAGTGCACTACTTTTGACCTAACCATGTCCCCAGGCTCAATTGCTACCGCATATAGACTCGACAGCGAGAGAGCCGGCTGGTGGGCGAGATTCCTAAGTAGTAATTATTAAGTAGTGCACTACATAGGAAATAGTGTGCCATTTGGGATGCTGTCAATGTGATTCACACCTGCATAGAAACCATACACTCCAATAATCACTGGAGAGAGGTCAATGGATTGGCCTCCTGCATAGAAACCATACACTGCAATAATCACTGGAGAGAGGTCAATGGATTGGCCTCCTGCATAGAAACCATACACTCCAATAATCACTGGAGAGAGGTCAATGGATTGGCCTCCTGCATAGAAACCATACACTCCAATAATCACTGGAGAGAGGTCAACGGATTGGCCTCCTGCATAGAAACCATACACTCCAATAATCATTGGAGAGAGGTCAACGGATTGGCCTCCTGCATAGAAACTGTACACTCCAATAATCACTGGAGAGAGGTCAATGGATTGGCCTCCTGCATAGAAACCATACACTCCAATAATCACTGGAGAGAGGTCAATGGATTGGCCTCCTGCATAGAAACCGTACACTCCAATAATCACTGGAGAGAGGTCAAAGGATTGGCCTCCTGCATAGAAACCATACACTCCAATAATCACTGGAGAGAGGTCAACGGATTGGCCTCCTGCATAGAAACCGTACACTCCAATAATCACTGGAGAGAGGTCAATGGATTGGCCTCCTGCATAGAAACCGTACATTCCAATAATCACTGGAGAGAGGTCAATGGATTGGCCTCCTGCATAGAAACCGTACATTCCAATAATCACTGGAGAGAGGTCAATGGATTGGCCTCCTGCATAGAAACCGTACATTCCAATAATCACTGGAGAGAGGTCAATGGATTGGCCTCCTGCATAGAAACCGTACATTCCAATAATCACTGGAGAGAGGTCAACGGATTGGCCTCCTGCATAGAAACCGTACATTCCAATAATCACTGGAGAGAGGTCAACGGATTGGCCTCCTGCATAGAAACCGTACATTCCAATAATCACTGGAGAGAGGTCAACGGATTGGCCTCCTGCATAGAAACCGTACATTCCAATAATCACTGGAGAGAGGTCAACGGATTGGCCTCCTGCATAGAAACCGTACATTCCAATAATCACTGGAGAGAGGTCAACGGATTGGCCTCCTGCATAGAAACCGTACATTCCAATAATCACTGGAGAGAGGTCAACGGATTGGCCTCCTGCATAGAAACCGTACATTCCAATAATCACTGGAGAGAGGTCAACGGATTGGCCTCCTGCATAGAAACCGTACATTCCAATAATCACTGGAGAGAGGTCAACGGATTGGCCTCCTGCATAGAAACCGTACATTCCAATAATCACTGGAGAGAGGTCAACGGATTGGCCTCCTGCATAGAAACCGTACACTCCAATAATCACTGGAGAGAGGTCAATGGATTGGCCTCCTGCATAGAAACCGTACATTCCAATAATCACTGGAGAGAGGTCAATGGATTGGCCTCCTGCATAGAAACCGTACATTCCAATAATCACTGGAGAGAGGTCAATGGATTGGCCTCCTGCATAGAAACCGTACATTCCAATAATCACTGGAGAGAGGTCAATGGATTGGCCTCCTGCATAGAAACCGTACATTCCAATAATCACTGGAGAGAGGTCAACGGATTGGCCTCCTGCATAGAAACCGTACATTCCAATAATCACTGGAGAGAGGTCAACGGATTGGCCTCCTGCATAGAAACCGTACATTCCAATAATCACTGGAGAGAGGTCAACGGATTGGCCTCCTGTATAGAAACCGTACATTCCAATAATCACTGGAGAGAGGTCAACGGATTGGCCTCCTGCATAGAAACCGTACATTCCAATAATCACTGGAGAGAGGTCAATGGATTGGCCTCCTGCATAGAAACCGTACACTCCAATAATCACTGGAGAGAGGTCAATGGATTGGCCTCCTGCATAGAAACCGTACATTCCAATAATCACTGGAGAGAGGTCAACGGATTGGCCTCCTGCATAGAAACCGTACATTCCAATAATCACTGGAGAGAGGTCAACGGATTGACCTCCTGCATAGAAACCGTACATTCCAATAATCACTGGAGAGAGGTCAATGGATTGGCCTCCTGCATAGAAACCGTACATTCCAATAATCACTGGAGAGAGGTCAATGGATTGGCCTCCTGCATAGAAACCGTACATTCCAATAATCACTGGAGAGAGGTCAACGGATTGGCCTCCTGCATAGAAACCATACACTCCAATAATCACTGGAGAGAGGTCAACGGATTGGCCTCCTGCATAGAAACCGTACATTCCAATAATCACTGGAGAGAGGTCAATGGATTGGCCTCCTGCATAGAAACCGTACATTCCAATAATCACTGGAGAGAGGTCAATGGATTGGCCTCCTGCATAGAAACCGTACATTCCAATAATCACTGGAGAGAGGTCAATGGATTGGCCTCCTGCATAGAAACCGTACATTCCAATAATCACTGGAGAGAGGTCAACGGATTGGCCTCCTGCATAGAAACCGTACATTCCAATAATCACTGGAGAGAGGTCAACGGATTGGCCTCCTGCATAGAAACCGTACATTCCAATAATCACTGGAGAGAGGTCAACGGATTGGCCTCCTGCATAGAAACCGTACATTCCAATAATCACTGGAGAGAGGTCAACGGATTGGCCTCCTGCATAGAAACCGTACATTCCAATAATCACTGGAGAGAGGTCAACGGATTGGCCTCCTGCATAGAAACCGTACATTCCAATAATCACTGGAGAGAGGTCAACGGATTGGCCTCCTGCATAGAAACCGTACATTCCAATAATCACTGGAGAGAGGTCAACGGATTGGCCTCCTGCATAGAAACCGTACATTCCAATAATCACTGGAGAGAGGTCAACGGATTGGCCTCCTGCATAGAAACCGTACATTCCAATAATCACTGGAGAGAGGTCAACGGATTGGCCTCCTGCATAGAAACCGTACACTCCAATAATCACTGGAGAGAGGTCAATGGATTGGCCTCCTGCATAGAAACCGTACATTCCAATAATCACTGGAGAGAGGTCAATGGATTGGCCTCCTGCATAGAAACCGTACATTCCAATAATCACTGGAGAGAGGTCAATGGATTGGCCTCCTGCATAGAAACCGTACATTCCAATAATCACTGGAGAGAGGTCAATGGATTGGCCTCCTGCATAGAAACCGTACATTCCAATAATCACTGGAGAGAGGTCAACGGATTGGCCTCCTGCATAGAAACCGTACATTCCAATAATCACTGGAGAGAGGTCAACGGATTGGCCTCCTGCATAGAAACCGTACATTCCAATAATCACTGGAGAGAGGTCAACGGATTGGCCTCCTGTATAGAAACCGTACATTCCAATAATCACTGGAGAGAGGTCAACGGATTGGCCTCCTGCATAGAAACCGTACATTCCAATAATCACTGGAGAGAGGTCAATGGATTGGCCTCCTGCATAGAAACCGTACACTCCAATAATCACTGGAGAGAGGTCAATGGATTGGCCTCCTGCATAGAAACCGTACATTCCAATAATCACTGGAGAGAGGTCAACGGATTGGCCTCCTGCATAGAAACCGTACATTCCAATAATCACTGGAGAGAGGTCAACGGATTGGCCTCCTGCATAGAAACCGTACATTCCAATAATCACTGGAGAGAGGTCAATGGATTGGCCTCCTGCATAGAAACCGTACATTCCAATAATCACTGGAGAGAGGTCAATGGATTGGCCTCCTGCATAGAAACCGTACATTCCAATAATCACTGGAGAGAGGTCAACGGATTGGCCTCCTGCATAGAAACCATACACTCCAATAATCACTGGAGAGAGGTCAACGGATTGGCCTCCTGCATAGAAACCGTACATTCCAATAATCACTGGAGAGAGGTCAACGGATTGGCCTCCTGCATAGAAACCGTACATTCCAATAATCACTGGAGAGAGGTCAACGGATTGGCCTCCTGCATAGAAACTGTACATTCCAATAATCACTGGAGAGAGGTCAATGGATTGGCCTCCTGCATAGAAACCGTACATTCCAATAATCACTGGAGAGAGGTCAACGGATTGGCCTCCTGCATAGAAACCGTACATTCCAATAATCACTGGAGAGAGGTCAACGGATTGGCCTCCTGCATAGAAACCGTACATTCCAATAATCACTGGAGAGAGGTCAATGGATTGGCCTCCTGCATAGAAACTGTACATTCCAATAATCACTGGAGAGAGGTCAATGGATTGGCCTCCTGCATAGAAACCGTACACTCCAATAATCACTGGAGAGAGGTCAACGGATTGGCCTCCTGCATAGAAACCGTACATTCCAATAATCACTGGAGAGAGGTCAATGGATTGGCCTCCTGCATAGAAACCGTACACTCCAATAATCACTGGAGAGAGGTCAATGGATTGGCCTCCTGCATAGAAACCGTACACTCCAATAATCACTGGAGAGAGGTCATGAATATATATTCTTTTTAACCTTTATTTAACTAGGCAAGTCAGAGGTTAATTGTGTTTTATGGGTTTTAAGTTCAGAAGTCTCCAGTTCACAAGTTCAACATGTCGGACTGACTCTCCCTCACTTTAACAAAATATATATGTAAAGAAATATTTGGAAGGAAATGTATGATTGTGTATAATTTTCCAGTAAGGTATTTCGACCAAATGGATATAATCCAAAAAGGATGAATGTAGTCTATTGACTGTAAAACATTTTACAAAAAGCATCCACAATCTGTTTCTTTATGAGGTCCCTGTAGTGGAGAGAACTCTGTCCTCAGTGCTATTACTTTGTGATTGTTTAATGTCTTTTTAGTTCTGTGTTGGGCCCCAGGAAGGTTAGCTGATGTTATGGTGTCGGCTAATGGGGATCCTAACGGAATAGCGTACCATCCTTCTGTCAGAAACAATCACCATCCTAACACATTCTTTGAACCATGTTTTAGTCATTTCTTAGAAATGCCATCGTGGACTGGGACTGTGATTGTATAGATGTTTCCTTCCAGATGGCCAGTCTTACTCCAGCTCCAGTAACTGTGATGGGACAGAGCATCAGAACAGAACATTCTCTGCAGATAGCCAACCAACCCAACTCAGTGCCAACTCGGTGTCCCACACACTGAGAAACAGAGATAATAGTCTCCCTTCTGTCCCACACACTGAGAAACAGAGATACTAGCCTTTCTCTGTCCCACGCACTGAGAAACAGAGATACTAGCCATTCCTGTGTCTCACACACTGAGAAACAGAGATACTAGTCCTTCCTCTGTCCCACACACTGAGAAACAGAGATACTAGCCTTTCCTCTGTCCCACACACTGAGAAACAGAGATAATAACCTCCCTTCTGTCCCACACACTGAGAAACAGAGATAATAACCTCCCTTCTGTCCCACACACTGAGAAACAGAGATACTAGTCTTTCCTCTGTCCCACACACTGAGAAACAGAGATACTAGCCTTTCCTCTGTCCCTCACACTGAGAAACAGAGATACTAGCCTTTCCTCTGTCCCACACACTGAGAAACAGAGATAATAGTCTCCCTTCTGTCCCACACACTGAGAAACAGAGATACTAGCCTTTCCTCTGTCCCACACACTGAGAAACAGAGATAATAGTCTCCCTTCTGTCCCACACACTGAGAAACAGAGATACTAGCCTTTCTCTGTCCCACGCACTGAGAAACAGAGATACTAGCCATTCCTGTGTCCCACACACTGAGAAACAGAGATACTAGTCCTTCCTCTGTCCCACACACTGAGAAACAGAGATACTAGCCTTTCCTCTGTCCCACATACTGAGAAACAGAGATAATAACCTCCCTTCTGTCCCACACACTGAGAAACAGAGATAATAACCTCCCTTCTGTCCCACACACTGAGAAACAGAGATACTAGCCTTTCCTCTGTCCCACACACTGAGAAACAGAGATCCTAGCCTTTCCTCTGTCCCACACACTGAGAAACAGAGATACTAGCCTTTCCTCTGTCCCACACACTGAGAAACAAAGATAATAGTCTCCCTTCTGTCCCACACACTGAGAAACAGAGATACTAGCCCTTCCTCTGCCCCACACACGGAGAAACAGAGATACTAGCCTTTCCTTTGTCCCACACACTGAGAAACAGAGATACTAGCCTTTCCTCTGTCCCACACACTGAGAAACAGAGATACTAGCCTTTCCTCTGTCCCACACACTGAGAAACAGAGATACTAGCCTTTCCTCTGTCCCACACACTGAGAAACAGAGATCCTAGCCTTTCCTCTGTCCCACACATTGAGAAACAGAAATCCTAGCCCCCCACCCCGATTGCTAATGTGATATTTTCTTTATGAAAGACAAAAGAAAGACCAAAGATAAGCTGTAGGCCCATACATGATTCACACAGACATTTCCCTTTGACTCCTGAATGTGCTTAACGGTGGGTAACTATGGAGGATGAAAGTCTCTGAGTGTTGAGAATGAATTACCTGAGAATCTTTCTAGACCGACTCTGCTCTCTAACTCCGACCATATGGACTAATTGTAACCACATGTGGCTTTGATAAAAGCTTAGTGGCAGCTCAACAAAGGCCGCCTCCCAAATGGAACCCTATTTCCTAGGACCCACAGGGCTCTGGCTAAAAGTAGTGCACTATGTAGGGAATAGGGTGCCATTTGGGACGTTTCCAAAACGTTGCCCACAGCAGTTAGTGCGTACAGAGGAGAACTGTTACAGGCAAACCCCAGAAACCCGTTCTGTCATTACTCTCAAACTAGGGAACCAAACAAACAAACAATGGGAAATATGAATTTCATTTGATATTTTGATCATTGTGATATTTATGGGTTGTCATGGAGTTGAAAGAAAAAGTGAAGTGTTTCACAGAAACCTGAGAATCAATGAATGAATTACTCTGCGGAAATTGCACTTTTTTTTGTGAGATTGTCGTTCAGGATAAAGCATTTCCAATGTTTGTGCATTCATTATGTGTGTGTGTGTGTGTGTGTGTGTGTGTGTGTGTGTGTGTGTGTGTGTGTGTGTGTGTGTGTGTGTTGACTGTGCTGATGCATTGATTGTGATTGACCGTACAGTACAGTATCTGCGTCATCAAGTACCACAGCAGATAGAACCCAGCCAAATCGGAACAGAAGCCTTATGTCCAATATTCAGTCTTGACTCTGTGGGGGGACATAGGCTACGTCCCAAATGGCATCCCATTCCCTATATAGTGCACTACTTTTGACCAGAGTGCTATGGGCCCTGGTTAAAAGTAGTGCACTACATAGGGAATAGAGTGTCAGACCTTTGTGTGGGTCCAGGTGCACACCATAGTTGACATATGAGTGCCCTACATTCTGCCATTCTGGTCTATAATCAAACCTTTGCCAGAGTTATACATAATCTTCTGCAACGTGTTGGCTACCTTCTCCCTTTCATTAAGTATAGGTAGACTTTCAGAAACGTCTTTCTCTTCTTGTCTAGATGCTTACCGTGGATACAAGGGCACAACTTCAAACAGCTAGGGCACACAGTTTGTATATAAAGGCTCCCATTGCTACTCATTACCATGTGGTTTTATTGCAGAGCGCTAAGGAAGTGTGTTCCCCCTGAGATTGATGTGCTGTCTGACAATACGCTGTTTCAGGTTTCACTCAGTCTTTTATCTCGTGGGCTGTAGAAAGTGGTCGGTGGTTAAGGCCATCCAAGCCATAATGCTACCTGAAACTAAACTCGACTTTCAGTTTCTGATTTTCATTTATTTTTTATAGTTGCTGCTAGAGAGTGGGTTACACCCACTGTGTGATTAGGAGAGAATGCAGGAATACAACTAGCTCTTCACACCGCTAGCCTATACAGCTTTGTCCTGATTTTATGATGTCAGCCCTAGCCTATACAGCTTTGTCCTGATTTTATGATGTCAGCCCTAGCCTATACAGCTTTGTCCTGATTTTATGATGTCAGCCCTAGCCTATACAGCTTTGTCCTGATTTTATGATGTCAGCCCTAGCCTATACAGCTTTGTCCTGATTTTATGATGTCAGCCCTAGCCTATACAGCTTTGTCCTGATTTTATGATGTCAGCCCTAGCCTATACAGCTTTGTCCTGATTTTATGATGTCAGCCCTAGCCTATACAGCTTTGTCCTGATTTTATGATGTCAGCCCTAGCCTATACAGCTTTGTCCTGATTTTATGATGTCAGCCCTAGCCTATACAGCTTTGTCCTGATTTTATGATGTCAGCCCTAGCCTATACAGCTTTGTTCTGATTGTATGATATCAGCCCTAGCCTATACAGCTTTGTCCTGATTTTATGATGTCAGCCCTAGCCTATACAGCTTTGTCCTGATTTTATGATTTCAGCCCTAGCCTGTACAGCTTTGTCCTGCTTTTATGATGTCAGCCCTAGCCTATACAGCTTTGTCCTGATTTTATGATGTCAGCCCTAGCCTATACAGCTTTGTCCTGATGTTATGATGTTAGCCCTAGCCTATACAGCTTTGTCCTGATTTTATGATGTCAGCCCTAGCCTATACAGCTTTGTCCTGATTTTATGATGTCAGCCCTAGCCTGTACAGCTTTGTCCTGCTTTTATGATGTCAGCCCTAGCCTATACAGCTTTGTCCTGATTTTATGATGTCAGCCCTAGCCTATACAGCTTTGTCCTGATTTTATGATGTCAGCCCTAGCCTATACAGCTTTGTCCTGATTTTATGATGTCAGCCCTAGCCTATACAGCTTTGTTCTGATTTTATAATGTCAGCCCTAGCCTATACAGCTTTGTCCTGATTTTATGATGTCAGCCCTAGCCTATACAGCTTTGTTCTGATTTTATAATGTCAGCCCTAGCCTATACAGCTTTGTCCTGATTTTATGATGTCAGCCCTAGCCTATACAGCTTTGTCCTGATTTTATGATGTCAGCCCTAGCCTATACAGCTTTGTTCTAATTTTATGATGTCAGCCCTAGCCTATACAGCTTTGTCCTGATTTTATGATGTCAGCCCTAGCCTATACAGCTTTGTCCTGATTTTATGATGTCAGCCCTAGCCTATACAGCTTTGTCCTGTTATTATGATGTCAGCCTCAAGAAGTAAAGGATTCTGGGTTGGGCATGTGGAGTTAATAATAATATAGGGTTTATACTGAACTATATTAGATACTGTTGAAAGACATGTGTGTGTCACAACTCCATTCCTTAACCAGACGCCCTGCTGTTCCTGCTCTCTCAGGGTTCAGTGGAACCCCAATAAGATTCAGCAGTTTGTATGTAAACATTTCATACCCTGTAGTGTTATTTCAAATGCTAGTTAATGACTCTGAGTTAATGACTACTTGTTTGTGGTGTTCAGCCTGGACAGAGTGGTGAAAGCTGGGAATACTTGTGCTGTCCAAGATCAATAGATAGAAAAAAGACCCTCTGTTTGAATAACGAAGGAAATAGAAGCATTTCTCCCATCTACATTTACTCAAAATTGCATCAGATATTTCATGGGGTTGGTTTCCATGTGGTTAAATGAGGAACTGTGGATCACAGATAAGCTGACATATTAAAAGCCTGGGTACATTAATTGAGCACAGTGGCCACAAAATCAAATCAAGAATCAGTTGGGGTTTTTTTTGCTACTAAAAGCTACTGACAAACAGCTGCATGGGCTGATGATGCTCTGTGCATTGTCACGTAAAGTCAGACTTTTATTCAAGCTTCCATCGGAGATGAGGCCCTCAGCCTCTGAGTGTTATCCCACCCTGAGATAGGCCTCTGACAGACACACAGTTAAGGATATAAGATCTCTACTCACAGTCTCTCTCCTACTGTCACGCCTTCACAGTGCCATACCTGTGTAAATTAATTAAGGCCCCGTGATCTAGTTCTGATGTACTAGGAGTTACAGACAGACAGCTGCAAGGCCCCGTGATCTAGTTCTGATGTACTAGGAGTTACAGACAGACAGCTGCAAGGCCCCGTGATATAATTCTGATGTACTAGGAGTTACAGACAGACAGCTGCAAGGCCCCGTGATCTAGTTCTGATGTACTAGGAGTTACAGACAGACAGCTGCAAGGCCCCGTGATATAATTCTGATGTACTAGGAGTTACTGACAGACAGCTGCAAGGCCCCGTGATCTAGTTCTGATGTACTAGGAGTTACTGACAGACAGCTGCAAGGCCCGTGATATAGACTGGACATTGTCACTTCAAGCCAGACAGTGTAGGGTCAAGAGACAGGCCTCTGACAGACACAAGGCCTCAGCTCCTAGGAGTGTTCTCTAAGACAACATGCCTCTGATAGACACAAGGCCTCAGTTCCTAGGAGTGTTCTCTAAGACAACAGGCCTCTGACATACAGGAGGCCTCAGTTCCTAGGAGTGTTCTCTAAGACAACAGGCCTCTGACAGACAGGAGGCCTCAGTTCCTTGGAGTGTTCTCGAAGACAGAGTGGTGAAAAAGGCACAACAACGCCTCGTCAAACTCAGGAGGATGAAGAAATTTGGCTTATCACCTAAAACCCTCACAAACTTTTACAGATGCACAATTGAGAGCATCCTGTTGGGCTGTATGGCAACTGCGCCGCCTTCAACCGCAAAGCTCTCCAGAGGGTGGTGAGGTCTGCACAATGCATCACCGGGGGCAAACTACCTGCCCTCCAGGACACCTACACCACCCGATGTCATAGGAAGGCCAAAAAGATCCTCAAGGACAACAACCACCCGAGCCACTGCCTGTTCACCCCGTTACCATCCAGAAGGCGAGGTCAGTACAGGTGCATCAAAGCCACTTTAATAAATGGATCACACGTCACTTTAAATAATGCCACTTTAATAGTGTTTACATATCTTACATTACTCATCTAATATGTCTATACTGTATTTTATACCATCTATTGCATCTTGCCTATGCCGCTCGGCCTTCGCTCATCCATATATTTATATGTACATATTATTATTCCATCCCTTTAGATTTGTGTGTATTAGGTAGTTGTTGGGGAATTGTTAGATGACTTGTTAGATATTACTGCACTGTCAGAACTAGAAGCACATGCATTTCGCTACACTCGCATTAATATCTGCTAACCAGGTGTATGTGACCAATAAAATTTGATTTGATTTGAGATAGGAAGTCTTCAGTCAGGGAACCAGGTGGAATAGAACCAATTCTCATTTGCAATAATGAACCGGCCAAAAGGCAAAACAATGCAACATTTCACCTCTCTTGGCCTCCTCTTTGGCCTCTCCTTAGTTTAACATTCTTCACCGTTTAGCTTCCATCTGAGTATCTAATCAGGCATAGTGATACGAGAGGCAGCAGAGCTTGATGACTCTCTCTCTCTCTCTTTCTCTCTCTCTCTCTCTCCGTGTCTTTCTCTCTCTCTCTCTCTCTCTCTCTCTCTCTCTCTCTCTCTCTCTCTCTCTCTCTCTCCGTGTCTTTCTTTCTTTCTTTCTTTCTTTCTTTCTTTCTTTCTTTCTTTCTTTCTTTCTTTCTTTCTTTCTTTCTTTCTTTCTTTCTTTCTTTCTTTCTTTCTTTCTTTCTTTCTCTCTCTCTCTCTCTCTCTCTCTCTCTCTCTCTCTCTCTCTCTCTCTCTGTGTGTGTCTTTCTCTCTCTCTTGATCTCTCTCTCTCTCTTTCTCTCTCTCTCTGTCTGTCTGTTGGTCTGCCCTCTCCAATCCGGAACCACTGACTGAGTTGAGTCGGTGCGTTCGTGTAAAGTAAAGCATGTTAACTGGGCTACACGCTTTAACGAGTTTCTGAGCTAATGGTGTCCGTTTACTGTCTGCAGTCTGAGAGGGAGTGAGAGGACACTGCTGGGACACTGCTGGCACACTGCTGGGACACTGCTGGGACACTGCTGGGACACTGCTGGCACACTGCTGGGACACTGCTGGGACACTGCTGGCACACTGCTGGGACACTGCTGGCACACTGCTGGGACACTGCTGGCACACTGCTGGGACACTGCTGGGACACTGCTGGGACACTGCTGGCACACTGCTGGGACACTGCTGGGACACTGCTGGGACAGATCTCAAACTGGACATGTTTCAGGACACCATTGAATAAGGAATAAGTCATCAGTCACTGAAATGGAAAAAGTTAGGCCTCTCTGCCAAACCTCAAACATTATTAGCAGGAGGCTAGGAGGCTAGGAGTTTAGGAGGCTAGGGGTTTAGGAGGCTAGGAGGCTATGAGTTTAGGAGGCTAGGGGTTTAGGAGGCTATGAGGCTAGGAGTTCAGGAGTCTAGGATGCGAAGGGTTTAGGAGGCTAGGGGTTTAGGAGGCTAGGAGTTCAGGAGTCTAGGATGCTAAGGGTTTAGGAGGCTAGGAGTTTAGGAGGCTAGGAGTTTAGGAGGCTAGGGGTTTAGGAGGCTAAGAGTTTAGGAGGCTAGGAGTTTAGGAGGCTAGGGGTTTAAGAGGCTAGGAGTTTGAGAGGCTATGAGTTTAGGAGGCTAGGGGTTTAGGAGGCTATGAGGCTAGGAGTTCAGGAGTCTGGGATGCTAAGGGTTTAGGAGGCTAGGGGTTTAGGAGGCTAGGAGTTTAGGAGGCTAGGAGTTTAGGAGGCTAGGAGTTTAGGAGGCTAGGGGTTTAAGAGGCTAGGAGTTTGAGAGGCTAGGAGTTTAGGAGGCTATGAGGCTAGGAGTTTAGGAGTTTAGGAGGCTAGGATGCTAAGGGTTTAGGAGGCTGGGGGTTTAGAAGGCTAGGAGTGAGAAGACTTTGCAAATCTGTCTCAAACAACACACATTTTAGATTAGGGCACCATTAAATACAGTAAGTCACTGAGAGGATATAGTTTTAGTTTAGGGCACCATTAAATACAGTAAGTCACTGAGAGGATATAGTTTTAGTTTAGGGCACCATTAAATACAGTAAGTCACTGAGAGGATATCGTTTTAGTTTAGGGCACCATTAAATACAGTAAGTCACTGAGAGGATATAGTTTTAGTTTAGGGCACCATTAAATACAGTAAGTCACTGAGAGGATATAGTTTTAGTTTAGGGCACCATTAAATACAGTAAGTCACTGAGAGGATATCGTTTTAGTTTAGGGCACCATTAAATACAGTAAGTCACTGAGAGGATATAGATTTAGTTTAGGGCACCATTAAATACAGTAAGTCACTGAGAGGATATAGATTTAGTTTAGGGCACCATTAAATACAGTAAGTCACTGAGAGGATATAGATTTAGTTTAGGGCACCATTAAATACAGTAAGTCACTGAGAGGATATCGTTTTAGTTTAGGGCACCATTAAATACAGTAAGTCACTGAGAGGATATAGTTTTAGTTTAGGGCACCATTAAATACAGTAAGTCACTGAGAGGATATAGCTTTAGTTTAGGGCACCATTAAATACAGTAAGTCACTGAGAAGAGATAGTTTGGCCTCAAGCTCTGTGCCAGACCTCAAACAATCTTTAACAAGCTAAGAGGAGTGAGTGAACTTTGACGTTTCCTCTAGTGGTCTCTCTGTTCTCTCTACCCACCAGGACTGTGTCTGTGGTTCAGAACATTCCTTTTAGTGGTCTCTCTACCCACCAGGACTGTGTCTGTGGTTCAGAACATTCCTTTTAGTGGTCTCTCTACCCACCAGGACTGTGTCTGTGGTTCAGAACATTCCTTTTAGTGGTCTCTCTACCCACCAGGACTGTGTCTGTGGTTCAGAACACTCCTTTTAGTGGTCTCTCTACCCATCAGGACTGTGTCTGTGTGGTTCAGAACATTCCTTTTAGTGGTCTCTCTACCCACCAGGACTGTGTCTGTGGTTCAGAACATTCCTTTTAGTGGTCTCTCTACCCACCAGGACTGTGTCTGTGGTTCAGAACATTCCTTTTAGTGGTCTCTCTACCCACCAGGACTGTGTCTGTGGTTCAGAACACTCCTTTTAGTGGTCTCTCTACCCATCAGGACTGTGTCTGTGTGGTTCAGAACATTCCTTTTAGTGGTCTCTCTACCCACCAGGACTGTGTCTGTGTGGTTCAGAACATTCCTTTTAGTGGTCTCTCTACCCACCAGGACTGTGTCTGTGGTTCAGAACATTCCTTTTAGTGGTCTCTCTACCCACCAGGACTGTGTCTGTGTGGTTCAGAACATTCCTTTTAGTGGTCTCTCTACCCACCAGGACTGTGTCTGTGGTTCAGAACATTCCTTTTAGTGGTCTCTCTACCCACCAGGACTGTGTCTGTGTGGTTCAGAACACTCCTTTTAGTGGTCTCTCTACCCATCAGGACTGTGTCTGTGGTTCAGAACACTCCTTTTAGTGGTCTCTCTACCCACCAGGACTGTGTCTGTGGTTCAGAACATTCCTTTTAGTGGTCTCTCTACCCACCAGGACTGTGTCTGTGGTTCAGAACATTCCTTTTAGTGGTCTCTCTACCCACCAGGACTGTGTCTGTGGTTCAGAACATTCCTTTTAGTGGTCTCTCTACCCACCAGGACTGTGTCTGTGTGGTTCAGAACACTCCTTTTAGTGGTCTCTCTACCCACCAGGACTGTGTCTGTGGTTCAGAACACTCCTTTTAGTGGTCTCTCTACCCACCAGGACTGTGTCTGTGTGGTTCAGAACATTCCTTTTAGTGGTCTCTCTACCCACCAGGACTGTGTCTGTGTGGTTCAGAACATTCCTTTTAGTGGTCTCTCTACCCACCAGGACTGTGTCTGTGTGGTTCAGAACATTCCTTTTAGTGGTCTCTCTACCCACCAGGACCGTGTCTGTGGTTCAGAACATTCCTTTTAGTGGTCTCTCTACCCACCAGGACTGTGTCTGTGGTTCAGAACATTCCTTTTAGTGGTCTCTCTACCCACCAGGACTGTGTCTGTGGTTCAGAACATTCCTTTTAGTGGTCTCTCTACCCACCAGGACTGTGTCTGTGGTTCAGAACATTCCTTTTAGTGGTCTCTCTACCCACCAGGACTGTGTCTGTGGTTCAGAACATTCCTTTTAGTGGTCTCTCTACCCACCAGGACTGTGTCTGTGTGGTTCAGAACACTCCTTTTAGTGGTCTCTCTACCCATCAGGACTGTGTCTGTGGTTCAGAACACTCCTTTTAGTGGTCTCTCTACCCACCAGGACTGTGTCTGTGGTTCAGAACATTCCTTTTAGTGTTCTCTCTACCCACCAGGACTGTGTCTGTGGTTCAGAACATTACTTTTAGTGGTCTCTCTACCCACCAGGACTGTGTCTGTGGTTCAGAACATTCCTTTTAGTGGTCTCTCTACCCACCAGGACTGTGTCTGTGGTTCAGAACATTCCTTTTAGTGGTCTCTCTACCCACCAGGACTGTGTCTGTGGTTCAGAACATTCCTTTTAGTGGTCTCTCTACCCACCAGGACTGTGTCTGTGTGGTTCAGAACATTCCTTTTAGTGGTCTCTCTACCCACCAGGACTGTGTCTGTGGTTCAGAACACTCCTTTTAGTGGTCTCTCTACCCACCAGGACTGTGTCTGTGGTTCAGAACATTCCTTTTAGTGTTCTCTCTACCCACCAGGACTGTGTCTGTGGTTCAGAACATTACTTTTAGTGGTCTCTCTACCCACCAGGACTGTGTCTGTGGTTCAGAACATTCCTTTTAGTGGTCTCTCTACCCACCAGGACTGTGTCTGTGGTTCAGAACATTCCTTTTAGTGGTCTCTCTACCCACCAGGACTGTGTCTGTGGTTCAGAACATTCCTTTTAGTGGTCTCTCTACCCACCAGGACTGTGTCTGTGTGGTTCAGAACATTCCTTTTAGTGGTCTCTCTACCCAACAGGACTGTGTCTGTGGTTCAGAATATTCCTTTTAGTGGTCTCTCTATCCACCAGGACCGTGTCTGTGGTTCAGAACATTCCTTTTAGTGGTCTCTCTACCCACCAGGACTGTGTCTGTGGTTCAGAACATTCCTTTTAGTGGTCTCTCTACCCACCAGGACTGTGTCTGTGGTTCAGAACATTCCTTTTAGTGGTCTCTCTACCCACCAGGACTGTGTCTGTGGTTCAGAACATTCCTTTTAGTGGTCTCTCTACCCACCAGGACTGTGTCTGTGTGGTTCAGAACACTCCTTTTAGTGGTCTCTCTACCCACCAGGACTGTGTCTGTGTGGTTCAGAACACTCCTTTTAGTGGTCTCTCTACCCACCAGGACTGTGTCTGTGGTTCAGAACATTCCTTTTAGTGGTCTCTCTACCCACCAGGACTGTGTCTGTGTGGTTCAGAACAGGTCATGTTTTATGGCACCATAGAATAAGTCACTGAGAGGAAGTAGTTAGGCCTCCAAGCCAAACCTCAAACAGTACTTTAGCGGGTTAGCAGTGAGAGGAGGAAGAGGACTTGGGCAGGGGACTTTCCTTTAGTGTGTGTCGCCACAGTCTGCTCTGCAGAGTTCTTTTTAGTGGTCTTTAGATTCTCCAACCACCAGAAACTGCTGGCGCATTAAGCATTTTGGTTTCGTCTTGGACACACCTACTCATTCAAGGGTTTTTCTTTATTTTTACTATTTTCTACATTGTAGAATAATAGTGAAGACATCAAAACTATGAAAAAACACATTGTGGAATCATGTAGTAACCAAAAACATATTTTAGATTTGAGATTCTTCAAAGTAGCCACCCTTTGCCTTGATGACAGCTTTGGACACTCTTGGCATTATCTCAACCAGCTTCATGAGGTAGTCACCTGGAATGCATTTAAATTAACAGGTGTGCCTTGTTAAAAGTACATTTGTGGAATATCTTTCCTTCTTAATGCGTTTGAGCCAATCATTTGTGTTGTGACAAGGTAGGGGTGCTATTGAGAAGATTTGAGCCCTATTTGGTAAAAGACCAAGTCCATATTATATTAAGAACAGTTAAAAAATAAAGAAAATCCCTTGAATGAGTAGGGCTGTCCAAACTTTTGACTGGTACTGTATACAGTGCCGTGAAAAAGTATTTGCCTCTTTTCGCATTTCTCTACTTTTGCATATTTCTTTATCCTGAATGTTATCAGATCTTCAACCAAAACCTCATCTTAGATAAAGTGAATCTGAGTGAACAAATAACAGACCAATTACATATTTATTTCAGAAACAAAGTAATTGCCCCCTTTTACACTCAATAACTGGTTGTGCCACGTTTAGCTGCAATGACTCCAACCAAACACTTCCTGTAGTAGTTGATCAGTCTCTCACGTCACTGTGGGGGAATTTCAGCCCACTCTTCCACGCAGAACTGCTGTAACTCAGACACATTTGTGGGTTTTCAAGCATGAACTGCTTGTTTCAAGTCCTGTCACAACCTCTCAATTGGGATTAGGTCTGAACTTCCAAAACAGCAAATTTGTTGCTTTTTAGTTATTTTCATGTAGACTTGATTGTGTGTTTTGGATCATTGTCTTGCTTCAGCTCACAGACGATTGGCTTGTCATTCTCCTGTAGAATTCTCTGATACAGAGCAGAATTCATGGTCCTTTCTATTAAGGCAAGTCATCCAGGTCCTGAGGAAGCAAAGCATCGCCAAAGCATCACACTACCACCACCATGCTTGACCGTTCCTACTGTAGAATGCAGTGGTTTTCGCCAGGCATAATGGGACCCATGTTGTATCAATTTGTCTTGTTATTTGTAAACTCAGGACCCCTTTATATAATATTAGGTTTTGGTTGAAAAAAATACAGAAAGTCAGAAATGGGGCAAATACTTTTTCACGGCACTGTAAATCCAAGGGACCATTTGCTAACTAGCCTTGTTAGAACCTTTAGTAAAACCAGCCATCTGTAGTGTAGGGTGTACTGGGGTAAACTGACTTCTACTTTAGTAAAACCAGCCATCTGTAGTGTAGGGGTGTACTGGGGTAAACTGACTACTCCTTTAGTAAAACCAGCCATCTGTAGTGTAGCAGTCTACTGGGGTAAACTGACTACTCCTTTAGTAAAACCAGCCATCTGTAGTATAGGGGTGTACTGGGGTAAACTGACTTCTACTTTAATAAAACCAGCCATCTGTAGTATAGGGGTGTACTGGGGTAAACTGACTACTCCTTTAGTAAAACCAGCCATCTGTAGTGTAGGGGTCTACTGGGGTAAACTGACTACTCCTTTAGTAAAACCAGCCATCTGTAGTGTAGGGGTCTACTGGGGTAAACTGACTACTCCTTTAGTAAAACCAGCCATCTGTAGTGTAGGGGTGTACTGGGGTAAACTGACTACTCCTTTAGTAAAACCAGCCATCTGTAGTGTAGGGGTGTACTGGGGTAAACTGACTACTCCTTTAGTAAAACCAGCCATCTGTAGTGTAGGGGTCTACTGGGGTAAACTGACTTCTCCTTTAGTAAAACCAGCCATCTGTGGTGTAGGGGTCTACTGGGGTAAACTGACTACTCCTTTAGTAAAACCAGCCATCTGTAGTGTAGGGGTGTACTGGGGTAAACTGACTTCTCCTTTAGTAAAACCAGCCATCTGTAGTGTAGCGGTCTACTGGGGTAAACTGACTACTCCTGTAGTAAAACCAGCCATCTGTAGTGTAGGGGTCTACTGGGGTAAACTGACTTCTCCTTTAGTAAAACCAGCCATCTGTAGTGTAGGGGTCTACTGGGGTAAACTGACTACTCCTTTAGTAAAACCAGCCATCTGTAGTGTAGCAGTCTACTGGGGTAAACTGACTACTCCTTTAGTAAAACCAGCCATCTGTGGTGTAGGGGTCTGCTGGGGTAAACTGACTACTCCTTTAGTAAAACCAGCCATCTGTAGTGTAGGAGTCTACTGGGGTAAACTGACTTCTCCTTTAGTAAAACCAGCCATCTGTAGTATAGGGGTGTACTGGGGTAAACTGACTACTCCTTTAGTAAAACCAGCCATCTGTAGTGTAGGGGTGTACTGGGGTAAACTGACTTCTCCTTTAGTAAAACCAGCCATCTGTAGTGTAGGGGTCTACTGGGGTAAACTGACTACTCCTTTAGTAAAACCAGCCATCTGTAGTGTAGGGGTGTACTGGGGTAAACTGACTACTCCTTTAGTAAAACCAGCCATGTGTAGTGTAGGGGTGTACTGGGGTAAACTGACTACTCCTTTAGTAAAACCAGCCATCTGTAGTGTAGGGGTGTACTGGGGTAAACTGACTACTCCTTTAGTAAAACCAGCCATCTGTAGTGTAGCGGTCTACTGGGGTAAACTGACTACTCCTTTAGTAAAACCAGCCATCTGTAGTGTAGGAGTCTACTGGGGTAAACTGACTACTCCTTTAGTAAAACCAGCCATCTGTAGTGTAGGAGTCTACTGGGGTAAACTGACTTCTCCTTTAGTAAAACCAGCCATCTGTAGTGTAGGGGTCTACTGGGGTAAACTGACTACTCCTTTAGTAAAACCAGCCATCTGTAGTATAGGGGTGTACTGGGGTAAACTGACTTCTCCTTTAGTAAAACCAGCCATCTGTAGTGTAGCGGTCTACTGGGGTAAACTGACTACTCCTTTAGTAAAACCAGCCATCTGTAGTGTAGGGGTCTACTGAGGTAAACTCACTACTCCTTTCTGAGATGATCACTGTCTGTTTCACACAAAGCTGGGTATTGATAAAAGTTTTATTTTCAACATCTTTTAAAACTAGCAGTAGGATGTGTGATTGGTGGTTTAAAAGAATAAGGAGATGACAGTGCATTAGGAAAGTATTCAGACACATTCACTTTTTCCACATTTTGTTACGTTACAACCTTATTCTATAATGGATTAAATAAAGTATAATAATCTCATCAATCTAAACACAATACTCCATCATGACAAAACAAAACCAGGTTTTTAGAAAATTTGGAATTGTATTAAAAATAAAAAAACAGAAATATCTTATTTACATAAGTATTCAGACCCTTTGCTATGAGACTCGAAATTGAGCCCAGGTACATCCTGTTTCCATTGATCCTCCTTGAGATGCTTCTACAACTTGCTTGGAGTCCACCTGTGGTAAATTCAGTTCATTGGACATTATTTGGAAAGGCACACACCTGTCTATGTAATGTCCCACAGTTGACAGAGCATGCCAGAGCAAAAACCAAGCCATGAGGTCGAAGGAATTGTCCGTAGAGCTCCGAGACAGGATTGTGTTGAGGCACAGATCTGGGGAAGGGTACCAAAAAAAAATGTCTGCAGCATTGAAAGTATCCCCAAGAACACAGTGGCCTCCATTATTCTTAAACCTGCTCCAGAGCGCTCAAGACTTCAGACTGGGGCGAAGGTTCACTTTCCAACAGGACAATGACCCAAAACACACAGCCAAGACAATGTAGGAGTGGCTTCGGGACAAGTCTCTGAATGTCCTTGAACGGCCCAGCCAGAGCCCAGACTTGAACCCAATCGAACATCCCTGGAGAGACCTGAAAATAGCTGTGCAGCGACACTCCCCATCAAACCTGAATTGGAGAAACTCCCCAAATACAGGTGTGCCAAGCTTGTAGCGTCATACCCAAGAACACTCAAGGCTGTCATTTCTGACAAAGGTGCTTCAACAAAGTACTGAGTAAAGGGTCTGAATACTTATGTAAATGTGTTATTTCAGTTTTTTATTTTCCTCCCTTCCCCACAACATCCTTCCTGTCCCACGACATCCTTCCTTCCTCCCTGCCCCCTCCTGTCCCAGGACATCCACCCTGCCCCCTCCTGTCCCAGGACATCCTCCCTGCCCCCTCCTGTCCCACAACATCCTCCCTGCCCCCTCCTGTCCCAGGACATCCTCCCTGCCCCCTCCTGTCCCAGGACATCCTTCCTCCATGCCCCCTCCTGTCCCAGGACATCCTCCCTGCCCCCTCCTGTCCCAGGACATCCTCCCTGCCCCCTCCTGTCCCAGGACATCCTCCCTGCCCCCTCCTGTCCCAGGACATCCTCCCTGCCCCCTCCTGTCCCAGGACATCCTCCCTGCCCCCTCCTGTCCCACAACATCCTCCCTGCCCCCTCCTGTCCCATGACATCCTTCCTGCTCCATGCCCCCTCCTGTCCCATGACATCCTTCCTGCTCCATGCCCCCTCCTGTCCCATGACATCCTTCCTTCCTCCCTGCCCCCTCCTGTCCCATGACATCCTTCCTTCCTCCCTGCCCCCTCCTGTCCCACAACATCCTTCCTTCCTCCATGCCCCCTCCTGTCCCATGACATCCTTCCTGCTCCATGCCCCCTCCTGTCCCACAACATCCTTCCTTCCTCCCTGCCCCCTCCTGTCCCACAACATCCTTCCTTCCTCCATGCTCCCTCCTGTCCCATGACATCCTTCCTGCTCCATGCCCCTTCCTGTCCCACAACATCCTTCCTTCCTCCCTGCCCCCTCCTGTCCCACAACATCCTTCCTTCCTCCATGCTCCCTCCTGTCCCATGACATCCTTCCTTCCTCCATGCCCCCTCCTGTCCCACAACATCCTTCCTTCCTCCCTGCCCCCTCCTGTCCCACAACATCCTTCCTTCCTCCCTGCCCCCTCCTGTCCCACAACATCCTTCCTTCCTCCATGCCCCCTCCTGTCCCACAACATCCTTCCTTCCTCCATGCTCCCTCCTGTCCCACAACATCCTTCCTTCCTCCCTGCCCCCTCCTGTCCCACAACATCCTTCCTTCCTCCATGCTCCCTCCTGTCCCATGACATCCTTCCTTCCTCCATGCCCCCTCCTGTCCCACAACATCCTTCCTTCCTCCCTGTCCCCTCCTGTCCCATGACATCCTTCCTTCCTCCATGCCCCCTCCTGTCCCAGGACATCCTCCCTGCCCCCTCCTGTCCCATGACATCCTTCCTGCCCCCTCCTGTCCCAGGACATCCTCCCTGCCCCCTCCTGTCCCAGGACATCCTCCCTGCCCCCTCCTGTCCCAGGACATCCTCCCTGCCCCCTCCTGTCCCAGGACATCCTCCCTGCCCCCTCCTGTCCCACAACATCCTCCCTGCCCCCTCCTGTCCCATGACATCCTTCCTGCTCCATGCCCCCTCCTGTCCCATGACATCCTTCCTGCTCCATGCCCCCTCCTGTCCCATGACATCCTTCCTTCCTCCCTGCCCCCTCCTGTCCCATGACATCCTTCCTTCCTCCCTGCCCCCTCCTGTCCCACAACATCCTTCCTTCCTCCCTGCCCCCTCCTGTCCCATGACATCCTTCCTGCTCCATGCCCCCTCCTGTCCCACAACATCCTTCCTTCCTCCCTGCCCCCTCCTGTCCCACAACATCCTTCCTTCCTCCATGCTCCCTCCTGTCCCATGACATCCTTCCTGCTCCATGCCCCTTCCTGTCCCACAACATCCTTCCTTCCTCCCTGCCCCCTCCTGTCCCACAACATCCTTCCTTCCTCCATGCTCCCTCCTGTCCCATGACATCCTTCCTTCCTCCATGCCCCCTCCTGTCCCACAACATCCTTCCTTCCTCCCTGCCCCCTCCTGTCCCACAACATCCTTCCTTCCTCCCTGCCCCCTCCTGTCCCACAACATCCTTCCTTCCTCCATGCCCCCTCCTGTCCCACAACATCCTTCCTTCCTCCATGCTCCCTCCTGTCCCACAACATCCTTCCTTCCTCCCTGCCCCCTCCTGTCCCACAACATCCTTCCTTCCTCCATGCTCCCTCCTGTCCCATGACATCCTTCCTTCCTCCATGCCCCCTCCTGTCCCACAACATCCTTCCTTCCTCCCTGTCCCCTCCTGTCCCATGACATCCTTCCTTCCTCCATGCCCCCTCCTGTCCCAGGACATCCTCCCTGCCCCCTCCTGTCCCATGACATCCTTCCTGCCCCCTCCTGTCCCAGGACATCCTCCCTGCCCCCTCCTGTCCCAGGACATCCTCCCTGCCCCCTCCTGTCCCAGGACATCCTCCCTGCCCCCTCCTGTCCCAGGACATCCTTCCTGCCCCCTCCTGTCCCATGACATCCTTCCTGCCCCCTCCTGTCCCAGGACATCCTCCCTGCCCCCTCCTGTCCCAGGACATCCTTCCTGCCCCCTCCTGTCCCATGACATCCTTCCTGCCCCCTCCTGTCCCATGACATCCTTCCTGCCCCCTCCTGTCCCATGACATCCTTCCTGCCCCCTCCTGTCCCATGACATCCTCCCTGCCCCCTCCTGTCCCAGGACATCCTCCCTGCGCCCTGCCCCCTCCTGTCCCAGGACATCCTCCCTGCCCCCTCCTGTCCCAGGACATCCTCCCTGCCCCCTCCTGTCCCATGACATCCTTCCTGCCCCCCCCTGTCCCAGGACATCCTTCCTGCCCCCTCCTGTCCCAGGACATCCTCCCTGCCCCCTCCTGTCCCAGGACATCCTCCCTGCGCCCTGCCCCCTCCTGTCCCAGGACATCCTCCCTGCCCCCTCCTGTCCCAGGACATCCTCCCTGCCCCCTCCTGTCCCAGGACATCCTCCCTGCGCCCTGCCCCCTCCTGTCCCAGGACATCCTCCCTGCCCCCTCCTGTCCCACGACATCCTCCCTGCCCCCTCCTGTCCCAGGACATCCTTCCTCCCTGCCCCCTCCTGTCCCAGGACATCCTCCCTGCCCCCTCCTGTCCCAGGACATCCTTCCTCCATGCCCCCTCCTGTCCCAGGACATCCTCCCTGCCCCCTCCTGTCCCAGGACATCCTCCCTGCCCCCTCCTGTCCCAGGACATCCTTCCTCCATGCCCCCTCCTGTCCCAGGACATCCTCCCTGCCCCCTCCTGTCCCAGGACATCCTCCCTGCCCCCTCCTGTCCCAGGACATCCTCCCTGCCCCCTCCTGTCCCAGGACATCCTCCCTGCCCCCTCTTGCCCCAGGACATCCTCCCTGCCCCCTCCTGTCCCAGGACATCCTTCCTTCCTCCCTGCCCCCTCCTGTCCCATGACATCCTCCCTGCCCCCTCCTGTCCCAGGACATCCTTCCTGCTCCATGCCCCCTCCTGTCCCAGGACATCCTCCCTGCCCCCTCCTGTCCCCGGACATCCTCCCTGCCCCCTCCTGTCCCAGGACATCCTCCCTGCCCCCTCCTGTCCCACAACATCCTCCCTGCCCCCTCCTGTCCCAGGACATCCTCCCTGCCCCCTCCTGTCCCACAACATCCTCCCTGCCCCCTCCTGTCCCATGACATCCTCCCTGCCCCCTCCTACGCGCTAATAGCATTTCAATCGGTTACGTCACTTGCTCTGAGAGCTGAAGTAGGGTTTCCCCTTGCTCTGCAAGGGCCGTGGCTTTTGTGGAGCGATGGGTAACGACGCTTCGTGGGTGTCAGTTGTTGATGTGTGCAGAGGGTCCCTGGTTCGCGCCCGTGTCGGGGCGAGGGGACGGTTTAAAGTTATACTGTTACACCCCCTCCTGTCCCAGCCCGGGGACATCCGAGCTGAGTGGTGTCAGGTCCTGTCCCAGCCCGGGGACATCCGAGCTGAGTGGTGTCAGGTTATTGATCAGAGAGAGAGGAGGTGATAAGGATCATCTGGTGCACATCTGTCAGGTGAATCGCTGGTCGACCTCCATCTCCTCCTCCTTCTGGTATCCTTCCATCTCCTCCTCCATCTCTGCTGGCAGTGACAACCTCTCTCTGCTGTTCCCATACATTCTCAATCCCCAGCACTAGCTTTTCTACAGTCCCAGCCCACCCCTGTCTGTCGGCCAAACACCACAGTAGCATCTGAACAAATAATTTATACTACCACAGTAGCATCTGAATGGATGGCTGAATCACTTGGAAATAGTATGGGAAAGGGGATACCTAGTCAGTTGTCCAACTGAATGTATTCAACTGAAATGGGTCTTCCGCATTTAACCCAACCCCTCTGAATCAGAGAGGTGGAGGGGGCTGCCTTAATCGACATCCACGTGCCTTGCTCAAGGGCCTATTTTTCACCTGGTTGGCTCAGGGATTCAAACCAGTAATCTTTCAGTTACTGGCCCAATGCTCTTAACTGCTAGGCTAGCTGCCACTCTATTGTACATTTGAACAACATTTAATCAACAAACACAACCATATTTAAAAAGAAAAATACTTCATACGTTGACAATCTGCACATGTGGGGTTTGATCTTGCAATGGTTGGTTTCCAAGCCATGTCTTTTATCCTCTGCACCACCTGGGAAGGAGGAACTGCAGACTTGTAGGGTATTTGAGTTTTAAAAATGCTTTTAAAGTTTGTAATTTGCACTTTGAAATGTCAGACTTGATTTACCCTAATGAAAAATTGATCAACCCCTACATAAAATGTCCATTAATCATAATCCATATAATAACTCACATTGCCTGTTGCTCAAAATTGCCTGATTCAAATTAAGATTCTACATCTGTATGTGTCTGATGTGTAAAATCCTTTCTCTGTTTTGTTGAGGGGAGTTGTGTTTCGCCGACTCCAGTTTGTGAAAGTTCACACCGGGTTCCACTCCTATCAGCTTAGAACAAGAAGAAGAGGCTTCAGTGCGCACGAGATCACAAACACTGGACAATTGAGGAGTGGAAAAACGTTGCTTGGTCTGACGAATCCAGGTTCCTGTTGAGTCATGCTTATGGCAGAAAGCAGCATGAGTACATGGCTCCATCCTGCCTGGTGTCAACCGTACAGGCTGGTGGCGAAGGTGTAATGGTGTGGGAAATGTTTTTCTGGCACACGTTAGGTCCCTTGATACAAATTGAGCAACGTTTCCATGCACCAAAGAATTCAGGCTGTTCTGGAGGCAAAGAGGGAGTCCGACCCAGGTACTAGATGGGCGTACCTAATAAACTGGCCACTAAGTGTATATTTCTACACTTTGAGGTTGGATTGATACAGTGAAATTGTGAAATTGTGCCTCCATGGCTCTTGGTGTGTTTCAAAGAAAATAAAAAACAGCTAATTTATGCGGCATCTGTTTTATTTTTATCCCTTTAAGTCCCTCAGTTGTCAGTTGACGTTTTTGTCAGTTTGGTCTGACAACTGAGGGAGTTTGGTCTGACAACTGGGGGAGTTTGGTCTGACAACTGGGGGAGTTTGGTCTGACAACTGGGGGAGTTTGGTCTGACAACTGGGGGAGTTTGGTCTGACAACTGAAGGAGTTTGGTCTGACCACTGAAGGAGTTTGGTCTGACAACTGGGGGAGTTTGGTCTGACAACTGAGGGAGTTTGGTCTGACAACTGGGGGAGTTTGGTCTGACAACTGAGGGAGTTTGGTCTGACAACTGGGGGAGTTTGGTCTGACAACTGAAAGAGTTTGGTCTGACCCCTGAAGGAGTTTGGTCTGACAACTGAAGGAGTTTGGTCTGACAACTGGGGGAGTGGGGTCTGACAACTGGGGGAGTGGGGTCTGACAACTGGGGGAGTTTGGTCTGACAACTGAAGGAGTTTGGTCTGACAACTGAAGGAGTTTGGTCTGACAACTGGGGGAGTGGGGTCTGACAACTGGGGGAGTTTGGTCTGACAACTGAAGGAGTTTGGTCTGACAACTGAAGGAGTTTGGTCTGACAACTGAAGGAGTTTGGTCTGACAACTGGGGGAGTGGGGTCTGACAACTGGGGGAGTTTGGTCTGACAACTGAAGGAGTTTGGTCTGACCACTGAGGGAGTTTGGTCTGACAACTGAGGGAGTTTGGTCTGACAACTGAGGGAGTTTGGTCTGACAACTGGGGGAGTTTGGTCTGACAACTGAAGGAGTTTGGTCTGACCACTGAGGGAGTTTGGTCTGACAACTGAGGGAGTTTGGTCTGACAACTGAGGGAGTTTGGTCTGACAACTGAGGGAGTTTGGTCTGACAACTGAGGGAGTTTGGTCTGACCACTGAGGGAGTTTGGTCTGACCACTGAGGGAGTTTGGTCTGACAACTGAGTGACTTCCTAATATGGATGCCGTAGACCAGGGCCTTCTAACAGAGATTGGTTATTTCTTTAGTTTAGGACGGATATCCCATCCCTCTCCATATAGTATGCATCAGGACTGACCATCATCCCCATCAGTGCCCAGCCGATTGCCTGGCTGTCTGAGTCAGAGAGGCAAGGGTTATCTAACAGAGTGAACTGAAACAGACACCAGTGATTATCGCTATGGTTTATGTCGGATAACACAGCTCCTCTGTGTGTCAGCAACTTAAACTGACCTTTGACCTTCTAGGGCGGCATAACGGAGACTTCCTGTAGTGTGTGCAATCCCAACCCGCTGGCGCTGCCTGCTGACACCCAGGAGCCAGGGCACCATGTATGCATCCCAAATGGCATCCTATTCCCTACATAGTGCACTACTTTTAACCAGAGGCCTTGAAACTAGTGCACTATGTGGGGAATAGGGTTCCATTTGGGACTCAGCCAGGAAGGAGGGGATCGTTACGTAACAGACGTCAGCAGCACGTCAACAGCACATCCAAGTAAAGGCTTCTTGTTGTAACTGGTTTTCATGCAGATCGGTTTATCTGGGGCGTCTGGGTAAAGAGGAAATGTTGGGTAACACTGTCTATGACGCACATACAAGGTCATATGAGAGCAATTATAATTCCTTATGATACCAAAAACACACTTTTTATTACTAATTTCCATGTAGATAAGCTTATCTTGGGTAGTCTGGATGGAGAAGACGTCTTTATAAACATCAGACAGGAAGGAGCAACAAGTCATAGCTCATGAATTTCACTCCCACTTAGATATAGAATTCCCCATGTATGACTGTCTGACTGAGATTAAAGCCATGTCTTTCTGTTCCTATCCTATCGTCTCTGGGTGGTCTCAGACATGAATCTTACTTGGGAAAAAATGATAGAAGAACCAATGCAACCGTACTCTATGGTGGTTAGTATAAACGTCAGGGACTTGGGGGGACCTGGGCTCATAACTGAATCCAGGAGCTCTGGATTCCAAACATCTCTCCACTGTGTGATCTGATCTCACCAAGGGTTGCAGCGGTTACAATAACCAACTGACGTATCCATCGAGCCGGGAGTCCCATCACGGCAGGACGCTCTGTCCCCCTAGGTCTCTGTCCCCCTAGGTCTCTGTCCCCCTAGGTCTCTGTCCCCCTAGGTCTCTGTCCCCCTAGATCTCTGTCCCCCTAGGTCTCTGTCCCCCTAGGTCTCTGTCCCCCGAGGTCTCTGTCCCCCGAGGTCTCTGTCCCCCTAGATCTCTGTCCCCCTAGGTCTCTATCCCCCTAAGTCTCTGTCCCCCTAGGTCTCTGTCCCCCTAGGTCTCTGTCCCCCTAGGTCTCTGTCCCCCTAGGTCTCTATCCCCCTAGGTCTCTATCCCCCTAGGTCTCTGTCCCCCTAGGTCTCTGTCCCCCTAGGTCTCTGTCCCCTAGGTCTCTGTCCCCCCAACCCTGGGTGGAACCCCCAAGGAACCGCCCCTGATCCCTAGCACCAGCTCTGCCCCTCTCTAATTCCCAGCACCACCATCCAGCACCAGCTCTGCCCCTCTCTAATTCCCAGCACCACCATCCAGCACCAGCTCTACCCCTCTCTAATTCCCAGCACCACCATCCAGTACCAGCCCTGGCCTGCTCTAATACCCAGCACTACCACTCCAGCACCAGCCCTGGCCTGCTCTAATACCCAGCACCACCATCCAGTACCAGCCCTGGCCTGCTCTAATACCCAGCACTACCACTCCAGTACCAGCCCTGGCCTGCTCTAATACCCAGCACTACCACTCCAGTACCAGCCCTGGCCTGCTCTAATACCCAGCCCTACCACTCCAGTACCAGCCCTGGCCTGCTCTAATACCCAGCACTACCACTCCAGTACCAGCCCTGGCCTGCTCTAATACCCAGCCCTACCACTCCAGTACCAGCCCTGGCCTGCTCTAATACCCAGCACTACCATCCAGTACCAGCCCTGGCCTGCTCTAATACCCAGCCCTACCACTCCAGTACCAGCCCTGGCCTGCTCTAATACCCAGCACTACCACTCCAGTACCAGCCCTGGCCTGCTCTAATACCCAGCACTACCACTCCAGTACCAGCCCTGGCCTGCTCTAATACCCAGCACTACCACTCCAGTACCATCCCTGGCCTGCTCTAATACCCAGCACTACCACTCCAGTACCAGCCCTGGCCTGCTCTAATACCCAGCACTACCACTCCAGTACCAGCCCTGGCCTGCTCTAATACCCAGCCCTACCACTCCAGTACCAGCCCTGGCCTGCTCTAATACCCAGCACTACTACTCCAATACCAGCCCTGGCCTGCTCTAATACCCAGCACTACCATTCCAGTACCAGCCCTGGCCTGCTCTAATACCCAGCACTACCACTCCAGTACCAGCCCTGGTCTGCCCTAATACCCAGCACTACCACTCCAGTACCAGCCCTGGCCTGCTCTAATACCCAGCACCACCATCCAGTCCCAGCCCTGGCCTGCTCTAATACCCAGCACTACCACTCCAGCACCAGCCCTGGCCTGCTCTAATACCCAGCACTACCACTCCAGTACCAGCCCTGGCCTGCTCTAATACCCAGCACTACCACTCCAGTACCAGCCCTGGCCTGCTCTAATACCCAGCACTACCACTCCAGTACAAGCCCTGGCCTGCTCTAATACCCAGCACTACCACTCCAGTACCAGCCCTGGCCTGCTCTAATACCCAGCACTACCACTCCAGTACCAGCCCTGGCCTGCTCTAATACCCAGCCCTACCACTCCAGTACCAGCCCTGGCCTGCTCTAATACCCAGCACTACCATCCAGTACCAGCCCTGGCCTGCTCTAATACCCAGCCCTACCACTCCAGTACCAGCCCTGGCCTGCTCTAATACCCAGCACTACCACTCCAGTACCAGCCCTGGCCTGCTCTAATACCCAGCACTACCACTCCAGTACCAGCCCTGGCCTGCTCTAATACCCAGCACTACCACTCCAGTACCAGCCCTGGCCTGCTCTAATACCCAGCACTACCACTCCAGTACCAGCCCTGGCCTGCTCTAATACCCAGCACTACCATCCAGTACCAGCCCTGGCCTGCTCTAATACCCAGCACTACCACTCCAGTACCAGCCCTGGCCTGCACTACCATCCAGTACCAGCCCTGGCCTGCTCTAATACCCAGCACTACCAGTCCAGTACCAGCCCTGGCCTGCTCTAATACCCAGCACTACCACTTCAGTACCAGCCCTGGACCTCCTTACCCCTCTACTCCGCTCCCTTAGTGTAGATTCACATGTATTCTTCATTGTCTTTGTAAAGTGTGCTGTGACCATTTAGCCACCAACAAAACACATTATTTATATACAGTAGTGTGTTTCAGAAATGTGTCAAATCAACGGGAATCTTACTGTTGAAAAAAAAACGGATTCTATCTGTCTGCTACTCTCCATTGTGTCCAGATCACATGACTCAAAACACCTAGGAAACACATCCCTGACAACTCCATGTAGGAATCATTTCTGATGGACATCCCTGACACATGCAGCCTCCTGGCATTAACAGGCCTGTGTTGATGAATGCTTTTGCCTTCATGGAGTCTTGTTGGCAGTTTGTTGTTAAGAGTGAGGAGCTGCGGGAGGTAGCCAGCTGACGTAAAGCGGTAGGGTATCAGAGGAGATGTGTTTTTGGGGAGGAAGTGAGAGGAAGCTGCCTGAGCTGCTGGCTCTTGGGGGTCTGAAGATTGGAGCCATGTGGTCTGTAAATGATGAGGTAAAGCTGATAGCTTGTAGCATCTGGAGGACATTCCCCTTTGGTTGTGTCCTAAATGGTAACATATTCTCTTTTGAACAACGGACCCCCGTATGGGCTCTGGTCAAATGTTGTGCATTATATAGGGAAATAGGAGGCCATTTCTGACTCAGACTCACTCACTCTATACATACAACATGGGATGTATTGACTTGGCTCTGGTCCACAGACGTACAGTATAGGCTGGGGTGGGAAAAGTACTCAATTGTCATACTTGAGTAAAAGTATAGATACCTTAACAGAAAATGACTTAAGTCAAAGTGAAAGTCACCCAGTAAAATAATATTTGAGTAAAAGTCTAAAAGTGTCTGGTTATAAATGTACTTCTAAAATGGTTTTAATTGGTCGAGCAGGGCACTTGCAATGCCAGGGTTGTGGGTTCGATTCCCACAGGGGGACCAGAATGATTTCACCCGGCTCCCCAACTACAGGGAACATTTTACACTGAGATTTTGAAGAAAAAAGTTCAATTTTGTTGAATATATTGTTGAAAAATGTATGGACTCACTACTGTAAGTCACTCTGGATAAGACTGCCTGCTGAAATGACTCAAATGTAAGTACAGTGGTGGAAAAAATACTTAATTTTCATACTTGAGTAAAAATAAATGCTATACATCAAATTAAAGCAAACCAGACCAAAAACCACAATTTTCTTGCTTTTTAAAAATGTACAGACAGACAGGGGCACAGTCAGACATCATCTCCAAACGCTGTATTTGTGTTAAGTGAGGCAGTAGGTCATAACGAGGCGTTACATTGATAGGTGCATGAATTGGACCATATTGCTGTTCTGCCTGAGCATTTCCAAATGTAACCGGTACTTTTGGGTGTCAGGGAAAATGTATGGAGTTAAAAGTACTTTATTTTCTTTAGGAAAGTAAAAGTAAATAGTAAAGTAGAGTAACCCCAAAAAACTACTTAAGCTCATTTTTCAAAATAAAAGCTTGAAACTATGTCTAAAGACTGTTCACACATTGAGGAAGCCACAGGAAAAGGAATCTGGTTGATATCCCTTTAAATGGAGGATAGGCAGACAATGGAACAGGGAATTTTCAAAATAGAAGTCACATCCGGGTTGGATTTTCTCAGGTTTTCGCCTGCAAAATCAGTTATGTTATACTCACAGACAACATTTTGACAGTTTTGGAGACTTTAGAGTGTTTTCTATCCTACTCTGTCAATTATATGCATATTCTAGCATCCGGACCTGAGAAATAGGCAGCTTACAATGGGAACGTTATTTTCCCAAACATAAAAATGCTGCCCCCTAGCTTCAAGAGGTGAAGTACTTTACACTACTGAGTATAGGCTTCCTGTGCAGAGATGAGGATTGACATGAAACCCCTTAAAGGGTGTACGAGGGCTCCTTCATCTGGAGGACGTCACAACCTCCTAACATTATTACTGTGTGTGTGTGTGAGTGTGTGTGTGTGTGTGTGTGTGTGTGTGTGTGTGTGTGTGTGTGTGTGTGTGTGTGTGTGTGTGTGTGTGTGTGTGTGTATACCCACTGGCTGCAGGTTATTGTACACGATAAATGGAAAAATGTCAGCAGAGATTCACCATCTTCAATATAACACGCTGGGAGACTGTAATCACTTCAGCGATAGTATTGTAGTATTACATCATCTGTTTACACTGTAATTACATGGCCGTTCTGCTAATAAAACGTCTCTCGGAACCATCAATCCCCTCAAAGTAACTGAACACAAGTCATTTCTGAACAACAGGGTTGTGATGTCTTAACCTCTCAGAGAGTCTTCAACTTCCTCCTGGGATATGGACAAAGTATTGCTAATTCTAAAAACAAAAACACCAAAGTTGTAGAAATGTAAGGGGTATTGAAAAAAATGACAGTTAAAAAGAGAGAAAGTTAATGAAATATTTGACAATGTGTACGTTCCAAATGGAACACTATTCCCTATATAGTGCACTACTTTGAGCAGGACCCTATGGGCAAAAGTAGTGCACTACAAAGGGAATAGGGTGCCATTTTGGACAAATATCAAAGTCTTTCCTGTTATGAAACCGTAGTGAAAGTAGCAGAGGTCCCTTCTGTCAACAGAACCCTTACCAAGTCTCTTTACTTTATGTCCCTGCGTGAGTCACGGATTAAAACACCACTGCTACTGGTTTAAGTGACGTCCTCCTCCTCAGATCCCTATCAGCCCCCATTGTAACGGCGGACCATTTTTATTTGATTCAATAATGACATTTGATTCGTCAGAGAAAAGTCAACCCAGTGTGGTGGAAGTTACTAGGGCTGAATCACAAATGACTCCCTATTCCCTATGTAGTGCACTACTAGCCATAGGGCTCTGGTCAAAAGTAGTGCACTACGTAGGTAAAGGGTGCCATTTGGGATGCAGACTAGGCCAATATGGGCCAATCTCCCAGCAAGGGACAGTAGGAAGCAAAACGGGAAGAATGTGAGCAATTCCCTTGATCCAATTTGGAGGAGCATGTCAGGATGCATCACATTAAGGTGCTGGGCTTCATTAAGGTAGCTGAAGGCCAAACATTCATTTACCCTTCTGACGGCCATATTAACAAAGCAGTGCTTGGGTCAGTAATATAATTGGTTTGGTTATCTCTGGGATACACGCACACTTGGGACCTGGAAATACATGTCTTGTGACTTGGGTGAAAGAGAGAGAAAAAGTAAAAATAAATAATATATAAGATAATGATAGATGAGTGGTCTGGGAAAACCCTTCAGCATTGTGTTGTATCCTACCTCTCCCTCTCTCTCTCCACTCTCTCCATCCATCGTCTGTTAAATAAAACATCTGTTGAGTGACCTGGGACAACACTTGAGCTAATCTTTGTGTAAGTAGGATTACTGGTATTTGGTCCGTGATTTATACAGTGAAGGTACGTTTGGTCCGTGATTTAAACAGTGAAAGTCCATTTGGTCCGTGATTTAAACAGTGAAAGTCCATTTGGTCCGTGATTTAAACAGTGAAGGTACATTTGGTCCGTGATTTAAACAGTGAAGGTACATTTGGTCCGTGATTTAAACAGTGAAAGTCCATTTGGTCCGTGATTTAAACAGTGAAGGTACATTTGGTCCGTGATTTAAACAGTGAAGGTACATTTGGTCCGTGATTTAAACAGTGAAAGTCAATTTGGTCCGTGATTTAAACAGTGAAAGTCCATTTGGTCCGTGATTTATACAGTGAAAGTCCGTTTGGTCCGTGATTTATACAGTGAAAGTAGATTTGGTCTGTGATTTATACAGTGAAGGTCCATTGTTAGTATAAGATCAGGATTGTGGCCAATGCAAGCAATGTTTAATGCTTTAAAAAACATGATGTCCTTAAAATAAATGTTTTTCCATTCGTATACCATATGAAACATTATCCAAAGCAACATATTTATGCACGGGTTATAAATCAAAATGTTGAGATGGTTGAACCTTGGTTGCTATCCAACATGCTATTTGACAGAGAGAACATGAATATCTATTGTCTTCCCCTAGCAACACATCTCATGATACAGACATGTTTTGGCATGATTTTGGGAATACAAATGTATTATCATGTTGGCGTCTCGGCCAAGTTATAAGTTGAGCGTTCTGGCGGATATATCGATCTCTTGGGTTTATATTTTTCAGGAGCTGCAAGTTGATCCAATTTTTTATGGATTCCTGACGAGGAGAGGGACAATTTTGTCTCAGGGTGGTGGGTGGGGTGGTTGATTTCGCAATAGTTCTTCTGGCCTAACATCAACATCGAGATGAGAGAAAGTCAATATTTTCAGTGTTTTCAGCCCAACTTAGTTATGCAGTTTGCCTCATTGCGTTTGCATGCATTTCCGACACACAATGTTTTGGTTTTTCCGTAATCCTCACCAGCCAATTAATATGGCTTTTATCGTGTCTTTGTCACTTTAATCATTCCACCAGAGGTGGCCTACCGCAGGGAAACACAGCGGGCAAGTCATTTAGTGTTGCAAATCATCGCTACCTGTTGTTGAATATTATTGAGTTGCTCGTGACACTACATAGCCTACTTCTCATTTCACTGTCGTGAAACAGGAAATCATTTTATTTATTGCCATGGTAATCTCACCCTTAAGTTACCTCAGCTCTACTTCTCAGCCTTTCTTGAGATAACTTGTTATCTTAACACCTAATGTTACATTGACAGCGGTTTGACACTTTTGAACCAGCTGCTGTGAAATGAAGCTGAGACAATAACTAATAAGACAGAGATACAGACAGAGTGATGCAGAGTGAGTGATGCAGAGAAAATGATGCAGACAGAGAGAGTGATGCAGAGAGAATGATACAGACAGAGAGAGTGATGCAGAGAGAGTGATACAGACAGAGAGAGTGATGCAGAGTGAGTGATGCAGAGAAAATGATGCAGACAGAGAGAGTGATACAGAGAAAATGATGCAGACATAGAGAGTGATGCAGAGAAAATGATGCAGACAGAGAGAGTGATACAGAGATAGTGATACAGAGAGAGTGATGCAGACATAAGGATGCAGATAGAATGACGCAGACAGACTGATGCAGAGAGAGTGATGCAGAGAAAAGGATGTAGACAGAGTGATGCAGACAGAGAGAGTGATGTAGAGTGAGTGATGCAGAGAGAATGATGCAGACAGAGTGATGTAGAGAGAGTGATACAGCGAGAGTGATGCAGAGTGAGTGATGCAGAGAGAATGATACAGACAGAGAGAGTGATGCAGAGAGAATGATACAGACAGAGAGAGTGATGCAGAGAGAATGATACAGACAGAGAGAGTGATGCAGAGAGAGTGATGCAGAGAGAGAGAGTGATGTAGAGAGAATGATACAGACAGAGAGTGATGCAGAGAGAGAGAGAGAGTGATGTAGAGAGAATGATACAGACAGAGAGAGTGACGCAGAGAGAGTGATGCAGAGAGTGATGCAGAGAGAATGATACAGACAGAGAGTGATGCAGAGAGAGAGAGAGAGTGATGTAGAGAGAATGATACAGGCAGAGAGAGTGATGCAGAAAGAATGATACAGACAGAGATCCCTCATATCAGATCAGAAAATCAGTGTGTCAGAGTCCAGCACTTCTCAACACTCCTCGTCTCCTACATGAAACAGTTGGCATTGTCCACTCCACAACATCTCTCTCTCTCTCTCTCTCTCTCTCTCTCTCTCTCTCTCTCTCTCTCTCTCTCTCTCTCTCTCTCTCTCTCTCTCTCTCTCTCTCTCTCTCTCTCTCTCTCTCTCTCTCTCTCTCTCTCTCTCTCTCTCTCTCTCTCTCTCTCTCTCTCTCTCTCTCTCTCTCTCTCTCTCTCTCTCTCTCTCTCTCTCTCTCTCTCTCTCTCTCTCTCTCTCTCTCTCTCTGTCTTTCTCTCTCTGAGTCTCTAATGGCGCCCTATTCCCTTTACAGGGCCCTCGTCAAAAGTATTGCACTACATAGGGAATAGGGTGCGATTTGGAACACAGACATAATGTAACCAGTGCAGTTAAACCCAGCGGAGTCGTCCTGCTACAGTAATACTAATGGATGGTTGTTAATCAAACCCAGACCTCTCTGTTGTAGTGGAGGAGTTGTGGGGGTTAGGGCTCTCTTCCCTGCTGGCTGTGTTAAGGCCAAGGGCTGACCTTCATAGTACATGTTACACTCTTAGAAAATAATATGCCATCTAGAATCTAAAAGGGTTCTTTGGCTGTCCCCATAGGATAACCCTTTGCAGAACCCGTTTTGGTTCCAGGTAGAACCCTTTCGAATTATTTTGGAGAACTCTTTACACAAAGGGTTATACAAGGAATCCAAAAGAGTTCTACCTGGAACCAAAAAGGGTTCTCCTATGATGACAGCCGAAGAACCCTTTTGGAACCCTTTTTTCTAAGAGTGTAGGGAAAGTTGGTCCAAAGTGCACATGTGTGTTTGTCTCTTAGTTTAAGAAGTAACAGATTTTACATCTAGACTAAACAAATACAAATCAATAAACACTTGATACATTCATAAGGGTTTCATCAATTTGAAGACTGGGCAAGTTCAATTTGCTCTTGTCATAAAACATTCAGATCAATCAAGGAAAAAGAGCTCATGATGACGTTTTGATGTTTTTGATGTTTTGATGTTGATTGCCTGACCTTTGATAGTGTTACTGATACCCTTTGATAGTCTTACTGATACCCTTTGATAGTGTTACTGATACCCTTTGATAGTGTTACTGATACCCTTTGATAGTGTTACTGATACCCTTTGATAGTGTTACTGATACCCTTTGATAGTCTTACTGATACCCTTTGATAGTGTTACTGATACCCTTTGATAGTGTTACTGATACCCTTTGATAGTGTTAATGATACCCTTTGATAGTGTTACTGATACCCTTTGATAGTGTTACTGATACCCTTTGATAGTGTTACTGATACCCTTTGATAGTGTTACTGATACCCATTGATAGTGTTACTGATACCCTTTGATAGTGTTACAGATACCCTTTGATAGTGTTACAGATACCCTTTGATAGTGTTATTGATACCCTTTGATAGTGTTACTGATACCCTTTGATAGTGTTACCGATACCCTTTGATAGTGTTACTGATACCCTTTGATAGTGTTACCGATACCCTTTGATAGTGTTACTGATACCCTTTGATAGTGTTATTGATACCCTTTGATAGTGTTACCGATACCCTTTGATAGTGTTACTGATACCCTTTGATAGTGTTACTGATACCCTTTGATAGGGTTACTGATACCCTTTGATAGTGTTACAGATACCCTTTGATAGTGTTATTGATACCCTTTGATAGTGTTACTGATACCCTTTGATAGTGTTACTGATACCCTTTGAGAGTGTTACTGATACCCTTTGATAGTGTTACTGATACCCTTTGATAGTGTTACCGATACCCTTTGATAGTGTTATTGATACCCTTTGATAGTGTTATTGATACCCTTTGATAGTGTTACTGATACCCTTTGATAGAGTTACTGATACCCTTTGATAGTGTTAGTGATACCCTTTGATAGTGTTACCGATACCCTTTGATAGTGTTACTGATACCCTTTGATAGTGTTACTGATACCCTTTGATAGTGTTATTGATACCCTTTGATAGTGTTACTGATACCCTTTGATAGTGTTACTGATACCCTTTGAGAGTGTTACTGATACCCTTTGATAGTGTTACTGATACCCTTTGATAGTGTTACCGATACCCTTTGATAGTGTTATTGATACCCTTTGATAGTGTTATTGATACCCTTTGATAGTGTTACTGATACCCTTTGATAGAGTTACTGATACCCTTTGATAGTGTTACTGATACCCTTTGATAGTGTTACCGATACCCTTTGATAGTGTTACTGATACCCTTTGATAGTGTTACTGATACCCTTTGATAGTGTTACTGATACCCTTTGATAGTGTTACAGATACCCTTTGATAGTGTTACTGATACCCTTTGATAGTGTTACTGATACCCTTTGATAGTGTTACTGATACCCTTTGATAGTGTTACTGATACCCTTTGAGGTTACAGTGTATAGTCCAACACCAGGTTACTGTCTATAGTCCAACACCAGGTTACAGTCTATAGTCCAACACCAGGTTACAGTCTATAGTCCAACACCAGGTTACAGTCCAACACCAGGTTACGGTCCATAATCCAACACCAGGTTACAGTCCAACACCAGGTTACTGTCTATAGTCCAACACCAGGTTACTGTCTATAGTCCAACACCAGGTTACAGTCTATAGTCCAACACCAGGTTACAGTCTATAGTCCAACACCAGGTTACAGTCTATAGTCCAACACCAGGTTACAGTCCAACACCAGGTTACTGTCTATAGTCCAACACCAGGTTACAGTCTATAGTCCAACACCAGGTTACAGTCTATAGTCGGTTACAGGTCTATAGTCCAACACCAGGTTACAGTCTATAGTCCACACCAGGTTACAGTCCAACACCAGGTTACTGTCTATAGTCCAACACCAGGTTACAGTCTATAGTCCAACACCAGGTTACAGTCTATAGTCCAACACCAGGTTACAGTCCAACACCAGGTTACTGTCTATAGTCCAACACCAGGTTACAGTCTATAGTCCAACACCAGGTTACAGTCTATAGTCCAACACCAGGTTACAGTCTATAGTCCAACACCAGGTTTACAGTCCATAGTCCAACACCAGGTTACGGTCCATAATCCAACACCAGGTTACAGTCCATAGTCCAACACCAGGTTACAGTCTATAGTCCAACACCAGGTTACGGTCCATAATCCAACACCAGGTTACAGTCCATAGTCCAACACCAGGTTACGGTCCATAATCCAACACAAGGTTACGGTCCATAATCCAACACCAGGTTACAGTCCATAGTCCAACACCAGGTTACAGTCCAACACCAGGTTACGGTCCATAATCCAACACCAGGTTACAGTCCATAGTCCAACACCAGGTTACAGTCTATAGTCCAGCACCAGGTTACGGTCCATAATCCAACACCAGGTTACAGTCCATAGTCCAACACCAGGTTACAGTCTATAGTCCAACACCAGGTTACAGTCTATAGTCCAGCACCAGGTTACGGTCCATAATCCAACACCAGGTTACAGTCCAACACCAGGTTACTGTCTATAGTCCAACACCAGGTTACAGTCCATAGTCCAACACAGGTTACAGTCTATAGTCCAACACCAGGTAACAGTCCAACACCAGGTTACTGTCTATAATCCAACACCAGGTTACAGTCTATAGTCCAACACCAGGTTACAGTCCATAGTCCAACACCAGGTTACAGTCTATAGTCCAACACCAGGTTACGGTCCATAATCCAACACCAGGTTACAGTCTATAGTCCAACACCAGGTAACAGTCCATAGTCCAACACCAGGTTACAGTCCATAGTCCAACACCAGGTTACAGTCCATAGTCCAACACCAGGTTACGGTCCATAATCCAACACCAGGTTACAGTCCAACACCAGGTTACTGTCTATAGTCCAACACCAGGTTACTGTCTATAGTCCAACACCAGGTTACAGTCTATAGTCCAGCACCAGGTTACAGTCCATAGTCCAACACCAGGTTACGGTCCATAATCCAACACCAGGTTACAGTCCAACACCAGGTTACTGTCTATAGTCCAACACCAGGTTACAGTCCATAATCCAACACCAGGTTACAGTCCAACACCAGGTTACAGTCCATAGTCCAACACCAGGTTACGGTCCATAATCCAACACCAGGTTACAGTCCAACACCAGGTTACAGTCCATAGTCCAACACCAGGTTACAGTCCATAGTCCAACACCAGGTTACAGTCCATAGTCCAACACCAGGTTACAGTCCATAGTCCAACACCAGGTTACGGTCCATAATCCAACACCAGGTTACAGTCCAACACCAGGTTACTGTCTATAGTCCAACACCAGGTTACTGTCTATAGTCCAACACCAGGTTACAGTCCATAGTCCAACACCAGGTTACAGTCCATAGTCCAACACCAGGTTACAGTCTATAGTCCAACACCAGGTTACGGTCCATAATCCAACACCAGGTTACAGTCTATAGTCCAACACCAGGTTACTGTCCATAGTCCAACACCAGGTTACAGTCTATAGTCCAACACCAGGTTACAGTCTATAGTCCAACACCAGGTTACAGTCTATAGTCCAACACCAGGTTACAGTCCATAGTCCAACACCAGGTTACGGTCCATAATCCAACACCAGGTTACAGTCCATAGTCCAACACCAGGTTACAGTCTATAGTCCAACACCAGGTTACAGTCCATAGTCCAACACCAGGTTACGGTCCATAATCCAACACCAGGTTACAGTCCATAGTCCAACACCAGGTTACAGTCCATAGTCCAACACCAGGTTACGGTCCATAATCCAACACCAGGTTACAGTCTATAGTCCAACACCAGGTTACTGTCTATAGTCCAACACCAGGTTACGGTCCATAATCCAACACCAGGTTACAGTCCATAGTCCAACACCAGGTTACAGTCTATAGTCCAACACCAGGTTACAGTCTATAGTCCAACACCAGGTTACGGTCCATAATCCAACACCAGGTTACAGTCCATAGTCCAACACAAGGTTACAGTCTATAGTCCAACACCAGGTTACTGTCTATAGTCCAACACCAGGTTACGGTCCATAATCCAACACCAGGTTACAATCCATAGTCCAACACCAGGTTACAGTCCAACACCAGGTTACGGCCCATAATCCAACACTAGGTTACAGTCCATAGTCCAACACCAGGTTACAGTCTATAGTCCAGCACCAGGTTACGGTCCATAATCCAACACCAGGTTACAGTCCATAGTCCAACACCAGGTTACAGTCTATAGTCCAGCACCAGGTTACGGTCCATAATCCAACACCAGGTTACAGTCCATAGTCCAACACCAGGTTACAGTCTATAGTCCAACACCAGGTTACAGTCCAACACCAGGTTACAGTCTATAGTCCAACACCAGGTTACTGTCTATAGGACTCCTTCAGGGTAGCTCACTGCCAGAGCCACGTGTCATATGAAGATGATAAAATAACTACTTCAGACTGAGGATTTATTTTCACGCTGATGCAATCAGCTGATGCCACCTCACTGGAGTTTCCCCTTCTGAACTGGCTTCTCTTTATTGTGATGGTAGAATCTCTCTCTCTCTCACACTCTCTCTGTCTACAGCGCCTTCAGAACGTGTTCACACCCCTGAGCTTTTGTCACATTTTGTTGTGTTACAGCCTGAATTTAAAATGTTTTAAATTGAGATTTTTTGGGGGTTACTGTGCTACACACCATACCCCATAATGTCAAAGGGGAATTATGTTTTTCAAAATGTTTACAAATTAATAAAAAATGAAAAGATGAAATGTCTTGAGTCAATAAGTATTCAACCCCGTTGTTATGGCAACATGTGTGTAACGAGTCACATAATAAGTTGCACGGATTCACTTTGTGTGCAATAATAGTGCTTAACAAGATTTTTTAGTTTTGTTAAAGAGCATAAATACCCCCCCCCCCCCCCCAAATGCTAATATCCTGTTATTATAATGTTGAGAGCTTAGCATGTCTTGGGGTTGTGATATTTTTGGTGCGTCTGTAACTTTCTCACTCATCATTATTCACAATTCATTCAGGACTATCTGTAACCATGGTAGCATCCACATTAATGTAGAAATGTGTAGAAACATATATAATTCTTATTTACAGTAAAAGTGACTCGAAATTGTGACAATATATTATTATACCGTACAGAACCAAAACAACAAAAAAAGTGTCACTCTCCCGATCCTGCTGGAGCTCACTGTCTGTGTAAGGTCACTCAGTGCAGCAGTGAATTTCAAACGCAGATTCAACCACAAAGACCAGGGAGGTTTTCCAATGCCTCGCCAAGAAGGGCACCTATTGGTAGATGGGTAAAAATAAAAGCAGACATTGAATATCCCTTTGAGCATGGAGAAGTTATTAATTACTCTTTGGATGGTGTATCAATACACCCAGTCACTACAAAGATACAGGCGTCCTTCCTAACTCAGTTGCCGAAGAGGAAGGAAACCGCTCAGGGATTTCACCATGAGGCCAATGGTGACTTTAAAACAGTTACAGAGTTTAATGGCTGTGATATGAGATAACTGAGGATGGATCAACAACATTGTAGTTACTCCACAATACTAACCTAAATGGCAGAGTGATAAGAAGGAAGCCTGTACAGAATAAAATATTCCAAAACATGCATCCTGTTTGCAACAAGGCACTAAAGTAATACTGCAAAAAATGTGGCAAAGCAATTTACTTTTTGTCCTGAATACAAAGTGTTATGTCTGGGGGAAATCCAATAGAACACATTACTGGTGGCTGCATCATGTTATGGGTATGCTTGTAATCATTAAGGACTGGGGAGTTTTTCAGGATAAAAAGAAACAGAATGGAGCTAAGCACAGGCAAAAACCTAGAGGAAAACCTGGTTCAGTCTGCTTTCCATCAGGAACTAGGAGATTAATTCACCTTTCAGCAGGAGAATAGCCTGAAACACAAGGTCAAATCTACACTGGAGTTGCATACCAAGACGACAGTGAATGTCCTGAGTGGCCGAGTTACAGTTTTTACTTAAATCAATTTGTTAATCTATGGCAAGACCTGAAAATGGTTGTCTAGCAATGATCAACAACCAATCTGACAGAGCTTGAAGAATGTTGAAAATAATGAAAAGCTAATGTTGCACAATCCAGGGGTGGAAAAATCTGAATCGCTTCCAAAGGTGCTTGACTCAGGGGTGGGAGAAAGTATTGACTCAGGGGTGGGAGAAAGTATTGAATCAGGGGTGGGAGAAAGTATTGACTCAGGGGTGTGAGAAAGTATTGACTCAGGGGTGGGAGAAAGTATTGACTCAGGGGTGGGAGAAAGTATTGACTCAGGGGTGTGAGAAAGTATTGACTCAGGGGTGTGAATACTTATGTAAATTAGATATTTATGTATTTCATTTGCAATAAATTTGCTAAAATGTCTAACACAAATTCTAAAAACAAGTGGTATTGTGTAAATAGTGTAAATACATGGGTGAGAAAAAAATGGAATCCATTTTGAATTCATGCAGTGACATAATAACATGTGGAATAACTGAAGGGGTACTATGTATGAATACTTTCTCTCTACTCTCTTTCCTTGTCTCTTCTCTCTCTCTCTCTCTCCCTTCTCTCTCTCTCTCCCCTTCTCCCTCTCTCTCCCCTTCTCTCTCTCTCTCCCTTCTCTCTCTCTCTACCTTCTCTCTCTCTCTCTCCCTTCTCTCTCTCTCTCCCCCTTCTCTTTCTCTCTCCCTTCTCTCTCTCTCCTTTCTCTCTCTCTCCCTTCTCTCTCTCTCCCTTCTCTCTCTCTCCCTCCTGCCTCCCTCTCTCTTCATCCTCCTTCATTGAAACAAAGATCATCTCCTCTGGGTTGAAAAGAAAACATCCAGGGACAGTTGAGTGAATTACACACTGATGTGTTTTGTTGCCATTGTGGTTTATGAGTGATCCAGTTGAATGATGAGATACTCCGTGCACGGTGAAAGGGCTTTGATTCACTGGCCAAAACTAGATGGGAGTGTAGCATTTCATCACAATAAAATCAACAATATAATTCATATTCTATTACAATTCATTCCCAAAGCTACAATATATATTTTGTCTATCTTGGAATCTTAATGAGGTCCTTCCACCCTATTCTTCATTAAATGGTATCAAGAATATGCATATCCTTGCTTCAGGGCCTGAGATACAGGCAGTTAGATTTGGGTATGTCATTTTAGGCTAAAATTTAAAAAAAAGGGGCAGATCCTTAATGAGGTCCTTCCACCCTATTCTTCATCAAATGGGACGAATGCTTTCTGAATGTTCCTTCCTAGTTCCTATCGCCCTGGCAACAGACACTGGATATTTGGGAAGGACAGCCAAAAAGTCGTTCTGGGGACCAACCACCATCCAACTCTGTGGTTATATGGTGCACTGTGTTGTCTATACTGTGAGCACGCTGTGATGGGTCCCAGTGAGCCTTTTAAACTGGTGACACAGCTTCCCCTCAGACAGAATCACCTCACACCCTTCCTTCAACATGGCCGATGTTTGGTTCGCCTCACACACACACACACGCACGCACGCACGCACGCACGCACGCACGCACGCACGCACGCACGCACGCACGCACGCACGCACACGCACACGCACATCACGCACACGCACACACACACGCACACGCACATCACATCACACCACCCTCCCCTTAACTTCCCTTACAGTGCTCAATATTCACGTTAGCCATGGTGTCAGCGGCCAGCTAAAACTGACCTTCCAAATAAAATAAATGTCCAATGTTGGCTGTGAGAACAAAAAAAAGGTTGATAAGTTCATAGAGTAACATAACACCCAAACGTGAACTTGACAAAGTTCCATGAGTTAAATACGGCCAAATTCAGAGCGACAAAGCTTGTGAGCAGTCAGAATGATTGCATGGGGGATCATTCCTTGTTCCAGTAATCAGCCGGCCCATAATTGATTCTGGTTAGGAAGCAATAAGGCGTACAGACAAGTAACACTTAGATGGGTAGAAAGGGAGACGCTAGCGCAGTCAGGCAGCTCATCACTAGTTTCTATTATGGCTACGTATCAAAAGGCACCCAATTCCCTATATAGTGCACTACTTACGGGCCCTGGTCAAAAGTAGTGTACTACTTATGGGCCCTGGTCAAAAGTAGTGCACTATAAAGGGAACAGGGTGCCCTTTGAGATGCAAACATTATCTCTAAAATAAATCTGAGAATTAGTCACTTCCTACAGCGTCCTCAGAGGAGGGGGTCAGCTGATTCATTTCCAGGGTCGTGACCCCTGGCGGAGCCGCCTGTCAAACAAGGCCAAGAGCAAATAAACTCTCACAGCAGAATGAGTTCCACCACAAATGAGGTTGTGTTGTGTTTGTGTGTAGGCTAGTGTCGGTCTGCCGCTGTGGGCCAGAGGCTTGCCGGCCAGACCTTTGTTTTCCTTCGCTCTGCTTTTCTCTCCTCTACTCGTCTTTCTCTATTTCTGATTGAGATAATTGAGATAAGTGGTCAACTTCCTGATTCCCTTGTGCACCCGGGCGAGTGTCAGGGTTTGTTTGAGTTCACTGCTTTTCCAGCGTTTAATGAGAGACAGCCACAGTTTCCTCCAGGTAAATGAAAGGTAAAAAAAAAAAATATATAAATACTCATTACCATTACTGTTAGAGTATACTGATATTTGTTGCTACTTTTGTTACCGTGCAAATATAAGCATACACTACAAATAAAATAATCTATGCACGGCCCAAAACTGTCTAGTAGGGATCTCAGGCCTGACAGGGTGGTCTGCGGACTCAGTGCTCTGTAGACTCTGCTCTGTAAACACTCATGAGAATACTGGAAGGTCAAAGTAATCTGTAGACTCTGCTCTGTAAACACTCATGAGAATACTGGAAGGTCAAAGCGGGTCATTTATCAAGAATAAGACCTTTAAAGATAGATGAATGAATCCTGCTGAATGGGTGTGTTGGTTTACATGTCTTGTTGTGATGTGACTCTAGAACTGTACTGCAGAGATAGAAGATTATCTAGTGAATACTATGAACTAACTCTTGTGTGATACAGAAAGGTCAAAGGTTAAAATGTCATCATGGAATAAGTTATTACACAGCAAAGGTTTCTCACTGGATTCATTTTTCTGTACTGTTATGTTTGGTAATGTGTAGTATTTTTTTTTTATACATCTTTTCCCTCCGATTTGAAGATTCCTGACGAAGATTCCTGTAAAACATGGTCAATTAATTGTCAGGATGTTAGAATGTTCCATCTCATGTTCCATCTCTAAAAATGTGGGTAAGTTGTGACTCTGGTGACTAACCTGATGCACCAGATAAAGACAGAATAGTCACGACTATAGAGGACTATAGAGTCATACCCTGTGACTTATTCCACATTTTGCAGAATGTGGAAAAATACAGAAACATTTAATTTACATACTTTACCAATCAAAAGTTTGAACACATCTACTCATTCAAGGGTTTTTCTTTATTTGACTATTTTCTACATTGTAGAATAATAGTGAAGACATCAAAACTATGAAATAACACATATGGAATCATGTAGTAACCAAAAAAGTGATAAACAAATCCAAATATATTTTATATATTAGATTCTTCAAAGTAGCCACCCTTGCCTTGATGACAGCTTTGCACACTCTTGGCATTCTCTCAACCAGTTCCCACATATGCTGAGCACTTGTTGGCTGCTTTTCCTTCACTCTGCGGTCCAACTCATCCCAAACCATCTCAATTGGGTTGAGGTTGGGTGATTGTGGAGGCCAGGTCATCTGATGCAGCACTCCATCACTCTCCTTCTTGCTCAAATAGCCCTTACACAGCCTGGAAGTGTGTTTTGGGTCAATGTCCTGTTGAAAAACAAAAAAGTTACACTAAGCTTGAACCAGATGCGATGACGTATCATTGCAGAATGCTGTGGTAGCCATGCTGGTTAAGTGTGCCTTGAATTATACATAAATCACAAACAGTGTCACCAGCAAAGCACCATCACACCATCACACCTCCTCCTCCATGCTTCACGGTGGAAACCACACATGAGGAGATCATCTGTTCATCTACTCTGCGTCTCACTAAGACACGGCGGTTGGAACCAAAAATCTCCAATTTGTACTCATCAGACCAAAGGACAGATTTCCACCGGTCAAACGTCCATTGCTCGTGTTTCTTGGCCCAAGCAAGTCTCTTCTTCTTATTGGTGTCCTTTAGTAGTGGTTTCTTTGCAGAAATTTGACCATGAAGGCCTGATTCACGCAGTCTCCTCTGAACAGTTGATGTTGATATGTGTCTGTTACTTGAACTCTGTGAAACATTTATTTGGTAACTGTAATGAACTTATCCTCTGCAGCAGAGGTAACTCTGGGTCTTCCTTTCCTATGGCGGTCCTCATGAGAGCCAGTTTCATCATAGCGCTTGATGGTTTTTGTTGCTGCACTTGAAGAAACTTTCAAAGTTCTGTTCTTGACATTTTCCGAATTGTCTGACCTTCATGTCTTAAAGTAATGATGGATTGTCATTTCTCTTTGCTTATTTGAGCTGTTCTTGCCATAATATGGGCTATCTTCTGTATACTACCCCTACCATGTCACAACATATAAGAATGGCGCTGATGGAAAGGGCAGCCATGCTTCTGGTCCCTTGGCAACTTTGCAGTATTCTTTTATTTTTTTATGTGTTATTTCTTATGTCACTGGCCCAGCATTTTGTTTTTTATTACATACAACCGGGATGAACTTTTGGATATCAGAGCAGCGGTAGCTCACCAGCATTACCAGCATTACGACTAGGATTATGACTTTCCCGAATCGGATCCTTTGTTCGTACCCCCCGGGGCAATTGAACTGATTCCAGATGCTGATCCTGTCACGAATCCCGCCGAAGATGGTGCCTCTTCCTGTTCGGGCGGCGCTTGGCGGTCGTCGTCACCGGCCTACTAGCTGCCACCGATCCCCTTTTCTGTTTCATTTAGTTGTGTCTGATTTGTTGCACCTGTTTCGTGTTTAGGTTTGGTTGTGGGCTATTTAAACCCAGTTGGCCCGCCGGCTTTTGTGCGGGCTTGTTTTTCTGTTTGTGGTGTTCGTTTATTCTTGTGGTGTCTGTTCCTGTTCAGTTTCGTCCTGTTTGTTGGACTGGGACTTTACGCGCCCTTGTGTGTGTGGCGTGACCGTCTCTCTGGTTATTTGGAATATTAAATCCACGTCTTTTGGAACTACCCTGCTCTCTGCGCCTGACTCCTTCACTCACCACTTTTGAAGTCATGACAGATCCAAAACAATACTGACGGAGAAGATGTATTCGGAGTGGACTTCTAGTCCACTAGGAGGCGCGCACACCACCCACCGCTTCCGAGTATATTACTCGCTAATGTTCAGTCTCTGGATAATAAAGTTGACGAGCTCAGAAAGAAGATTTCCATCCAGAGAGACATCAGGGATTGTAACGTACTCTGTTTCACGGAAACATGGCTCTCTCTGGATATTCTGTCTGAGTCAGTACAGCCAGTCAAGTTCTCAGTCCATCGCGTAGACAGGAATAAATATCTCTCCGGGAAGAAGAAGGGCAGGTGTATGAAGGGTGTATGTTTCATGATGAACTACTCATGGTGTGATTGTGATAACATACAGGAACTCAAGTCCTTTTGTTCACCGACTTAGAATACCTCACAATCAAATGCCGACTGTATTATTTCCCAAGAGAATTCTCTTCGATTATAGTCCCAGCCGTGTATATTCCCCCTCAAGCCAATACCACGACGGCCCTCAAAGAACTTCACTCGACTTTATGCAAACTGGAAACTACATATTCTGAGGCCGCATTCATTGTAGCTGGGGATTTTAACAAAACAAATTTGAGGAAAATGCTACCGACATTCTATCAACCCATTGACTGTAGTACTCACGCTGCTCAGGCAATCAATCAAGCAAAACGTCAGTATAGAGACAAAGTGGAGTCACAATTCAACGGTCCAGACATGAGATATATGTGGCAGGGTCTACAGGCAATCACGGACTACAAAGGGAAAGCCAGCCACGTCGTGGACACTGACGTCTTGCTTCCGGACAAGCTAAACACCTTCTTTGCCCTCTTTGAGGATAACACAGTGCTCCCGACGCGGCCCACTACCAAGGACTGTGAGCTCTCCTTCTCCGTGGCCGACGTGAGTAAGACATTTAAGAGTGTTAACCCTCGCAAGGCTACCGGCCCAGACGGCATCCCTAGCAGCGTCCTCAGAGCATGCACAGAGCAGCTGGCTGGAATGTTTACGGACATATTCAATCTCTCCCTATCCCAGTCTGCTGTCCCCACATGCTTCAAGATGGCCACCATTGTTCCTGTTCTAAAGAAAATCAAAGGTAACTGAACTAAATGACTATCAATCCGTAGCACTCACTTCTGTCATCATGAAGTACTTCGAGAGACTAGTCAAGGATCATATCACCTCTTCCTTACCTGACACCCTAGAACCACTTCAATTTGCGAACCGCCCCTATAGATCCACAGATGATGCAATCGTCATCATACTGCACACTGCTCTATCCCATCTGGACAAGAGGAATACCTACGTAAGAATGCTGTTCATTGACTATAGCTCAGCATTCAACACCATAGTACCCTCCAAGCTCCTTATTAAGCTGATCATTAAGCTTGAGGCCCTGGGTCCAAACCCCGCCCTGTACAACTGGGTCCTGGACTTCCTGACGGGCCGCACCCAGCTGGTGAAGGTAGGAAACAACTCCTTCACTTCGCTGATCCTCAACACTGAGGCCCCACAAGGGTGTGTGCTCAGCCCCCTTCTGTACTTCCTGTTCACCCATGACTGCGTGGCCACGCACGCCTCCAACTCAATCATCAAGTTTGTAGACGGCCTTTACATTCCATAGGCACCAATTAACTTACAGTATGCAGTAAATTGTGTATGATTTGCCGACTCAACATGAACAAGTTGGCTGGAAATTGGCGAAGTTTGATTTTGGAATCACGTCAGATTGGAATCACGTCAGGTTGGAATCACGTCAGATTGGAATCACGTCAGGTTGGAATCACGTCAGATTGGAATCACGTCAGATTGGAATCACGTCAGGTTGGAATCACGTCAGATTGGAATCACGTCAGATTGGAATCACGTCAGGTTGGAATCACGTCAGATTGGAATCACGTCAGGTTGGAATCACGTCAAGTTGGAATCACATCAGGTGAAACTATGAGGAAGCTGCTATCACTCATAGTCATAACCAGA